>NW_015385453.1:0-90766 GCF_001447935.2 Debaryomyces fabryi
TTGTTATCTTGAAGGACCTCCTCTTTGCTAGATCACTATGTGTTATATATCTATATATATGTATGTATATTATATATATTTTTAATGACCGCAAATTATATACAACATGTAATGTTTAAATTCTTCTCATTAAGTATGTGCTATCGATACAAGGTAGAAAGACCGTATTATTTTCAAATTCGGTAAGATGCTACCATTAAAACTGATGATTGCAAAATAGCGGTAAATTACATACTGATTAGTGCATTACCTGGGTAAATACAAGCATATCTTTTTCTCACACTGAAGAACCAAATAATCGTGTACAAACCATTAAAATATTTGGCTCGAAAAATTTTTCACTCAATTCAGTACTAGTGAAAAAAAGTTTTTCAGTTTTACATCCATTCAATTTGTTCTTTACATTAAAACAAACTAACTGAAAATGCCTTTCGATCAAGTTTTAAAGAGCTCCTCTTACCACTCCCGTTTCCAAACTCCTTTCCGTAGAAGACAAGAAGGTAAGACTGACTACTACCAAAGAAAGAGATTAGTCACTCAACACAAGGCTAAGTACAACACTCCAAAGTACAGATTAGTTGTTAGATTCACTAACAAAGACATCATTGCCCAAATTGTTTCTTCTCAAATCACCGGTGATGTTGTTTTCACTGCTGCTTACGCTCACGAATTACCAAGATACGGTATTAGCCACGGTTTAACTAACTGGTCTGCTGCATACGCTGTTGGTTTATTAGTTGCCAGAAGAGCTTTACAAAAGTTAGGCTTAGACGAAACCTACAAGGGTGTCGAAGAAGTCGAAGGTGAATTCGAACTCACTGAAGCTGTTGAAGATGGCCCAAGACCATTCAAGGCTTTCTTAGATATCGGTTTACAAAGAACCACCACTGGTGCCAGAGTTTTCGGTGTCTTAAAGGGTGCTTCTGACGGTGGTTTATACGTTCCACACTCTCCAAACAGATTCCCAGGTTGGGATATCGAAGGTGAAGAATTAGATGCTGAATTATTGAGAAAGTACATCATGGGTGGTCACGTCGCTGAATACATGGAAGAATTAATGGATGATGATGAAGAAAAATTCAGAACCTTATTCAAGTCTTACCTTGACGATGAAATTGAAGCTGAAGATGTCGAAGAATTATACATGAACGCTCATGAAAAGATCAGAGAAGACCCATCTTTCAAGCCAACCGAAAAGAAATTCACCAAGGAACAATACGCTGCTGAATCTAAGAAATACAGACAAACTAAGTTATCTAAGGCCGAAAGAGACCAAAAGATTGCTGACAAGATTGCTGCTTTCAAGGCTTCTCAATAAGTTATTTAATTCTGTAATGTCTAATTTATTGAATTATAATAATTTTTAATTTTGATTTCTAGTATATATCTTTTTATAGGATCAATCTTATAAGGTATTTTCTAATAAAGCTTGTAGTACTATTACTTATATTTATTGTACTAAAATAATCTTATTTACTCCTGTTTGTTAGATCTAACCCTTTGGGCATCATTTAAAAGCTTATCATAAACTTCATCGACAACAGCATTATCCCTTTGATCTTGGCAATTACAAGTATTGTTTGACTGATTCACACAACTACTTTCACAACTCTTTTGATTTTCCATCGAATCAATCGAACCGTTATCTTCCTTGTAAGGTAAGGATCCTTGCTTTAAATGTGCAGATCTGTTAGTCTGTTGTAATGACGGTTGTGAATTGATGTCTGGATTGCTTGTTCGTAATTTTTCATTATGTGACTGGCCTGACATATCTTCTATTTTGTAAATATTTTCAATGCTAATTCTATTGTCATTAATGTTATCAATTAGATCGGTGATAGATTCGATACCTTTTGCCGCAATGATAGCATCTCTTAATTCAGAGCCCGAAGGTAAAACGTTAAGAGTTGGCACTTCACGCTTGTTCTGTTGTTGTGAATCCGTGTTAGCTTTAGGATCAGTTATTTTAGTCGAGTCATTTTCACTGTTATTCCTTTGTTCAATGAAAACACCCCATCTGTGTAACTCACCCTCTTCTTGTTCTAATTCTTTGGCATGGAGTGATGTTTGCGAAATAGATTTCATTAAAACAGGTCTACCCGTTAAGTTATCAATAGGTACGTTCCTCCCATCGGACGACGAATCAATAACAACTTGATGAGGTTGAAAAGTTTGTTCCGTAGATGGAAAATAACTTGGTATATTTAAGCGTTCCACATTTTGTGGAGACAAGATTGGACCAGCCGTAATCAATTCATTAGAATTTTCATGCAATGCATCACGCCCTTGTAAATCAATTTTCAAATTGCTATTAGTAACTGTAGCAGGATTGATTTGTTCGTGTTTTGTAGCTCCCTCAGAATTCTGTACGATTTGAGAATTATTAGGATTATCATCACTAATTTTAAATGATGGTGATGGACTAGCTTGTAAAGATGGGCTATTACCTGTTTTATAAGCTTTACTACGTTCCTCGAACATATGCACAACCTTTTCTAAAGAGGCATCAAGTAAACAAAGTCTCAATAAAGTCTCCTTATCTTCAAGAGACAAGGTTCCTTGATTTCTTTTCTGAAACAAATTATCAATATTCTGATGAAGATCTGTTCTTACCGCCCTTGTTCTTTCAATCAACGCATTTGTAATGATCTTTTGAATCTTTAAGTCAACCTTTGTGTCTGCATTCTTATCGTTTTCGATTATTAATTTTTCAGCTGTTTCCATCAATAAAGAACCATCGAACATCAATTCTTCTTCGTTTGCATTTTCAGAATTATTAATGACTCCGTCCGAATTCATACTCTTATCCATATTTCTCATCAAATAGAAAGCAATTCTTTGAGATAATGCATCCGGAATTAAGTCGTAATCCAAATCCAAGGTGAATATCGATTTTGATAATTTGACAGCAGTGTACAAGGTAGCAGCAGATCCATGATTAATATCTTTATTACCTAAGAAAGACACATGAACCAATCCTTCTATTTTTGGCAATATATCAGCAATAGCGCCAATCGACAAACTAGACAATTCGTTTAAATCAAATTGAATTCTTCTCAAGGAAGGGAATTGAGGCAAATACTTTTTAAGCCTCGAAATGATTCCGGGGAATAAATCAGGCAACGAGCTTAGATCTAAAAACCTCAAAGTTTTAACATAACTTAAGGATCTAATCAATTCCGACGCTTGGTCTATGTCGGTTAATTTCGTCGAATTCAATGAAAAAAATATCAACTTCAGATTTCCCTTATAAAATGCATTTATAAACGGAATCAACTGTCCCTTGCTCAAATCATTGAATGCAATATCAACACCAACACATTTAGATTTTTCATCCGTAATCCAATCTGCAACAATATTTGCCTTGAACTGATTCAACTCGATTGACGCTATACCTAATCTATACGTGGATAGTCTGACGGCATTTTCAATCAAGTCTTTAAAAGTTTCATCAGATAATTTGCACCCATTTATAACCAATTCCTCAATCCCACCCCTCAAGATCAAGGATTGAATAAAAAGATTCCAGTTCATTGAAGACCTGATACATGATTTCTTTGTATCTGACTTAATCCTCTGTTGTGAAATGTCTAACTTTTTAATACTCTGGCTCTTTGAAAGAAACTTACAAAGAAATTTCCAACCAACTTCATCAATTGCAACGTTTCTCAAGGATAACTTTTCAACGAAATTGTTGTTAACTAATGAAGATAAAAAATGTTGTAACATTTCAGTAGTCATCGTAACGTTATCAAATATGACAGTATTAATTGGTGTAATAGCGATGAAATCACTAAATGATAAAACGTCGATCAAAGTTGGTTTTGGGTTCAATAATTTCAATACTGGTAGAGGTTTGGTCTTGTTTTTCAATTGTTTTAGTGTTGCAGGTATTGGCAAAATTTCTCTCAAATGGCAACATCTTGTGTATATAGTTTCCAAAGAAAGATTTTCAATTAAATTCTTTTCTTCAAGATCCGTATGGCTATGTCCCGAACCTTCTTGGTCAGCAGGATCCATATTATCAAAGTGGTTTTCATGAACATGTAGTGGTTTATCAATTTCAACATTCTCCATGTCATGCGAGAAAGATTTATCTACTTCTTCCTCTTCTTCCTCTTCTTTTTGCTTCGAGTTTCTTCTCTGTCTGAAAGTACTGACTTCATGTGCAATCCTTCTAGCTGATAAGTGCGCTTCATCAGCATGTTTCTCAGCCTCTATAAGAGCCCTTTTTTGTGCCTCAATGGCTCGACTTAGTTCCTTTTCGGAATATTTATTATCTGGTTGAGCATTAGTCTTATTCCCATTCGTGTCACTCAATGAAATACCTTGAGAAAGTCTAGGTGGTGGTGCAACTATATCTTCAGGTATCAATACATTCCCTTTTTTAGGGCGTCTTGAAGGAATTTGCTGCTGGGGATCAAAGGCTAATTTATCAACAGCAAATGTAATTCTTCTCAACTTAATATTATTTAATTCATCTAATGGGTTATCAGATTTGCTCAGTTTCTTATTCGATACAACCTTATTGTCTGCTGATTTACTAGGTTGTTGATGTGATGATTTAAATGCTTGAATAGAATTCTTTCGTCTAGAATTAACAGGTATACCAGAAGGAGGCTTATCCACCAACGTTGTAAGATCTTGCGATGGCGGGTTATTACTATTATATGAAGCTCCTAACAAGTTGGGGTTCAATTTGGATGTTGTAGGAGATACATTATTAGACGATTGGCTCGAAGCAGAACCTGCCGAATTAGACTTGAATTTGGCAGATATAGAACTGAAAAGCGACCTTTTTCCCGATGTTGAGTTTGATCGCGAAACACCCGGGGAGTTATCCAGTGAATCCAGTACGTTTGCACTTGCAGAATGTGTAGTGCTCGACCCTGAAGAGTGAGAAGGTACTGGTGATACAGCAACACTACTCCTTCTTTTAGGAACATGCGTTAGAGATATATCGTACTTTTCTAAATTTGTGCTTCCAGTAGAGGATGATCTTGATCTGCCACCCAATTTGAACAAATCCAACTTCTTCTTTTCAGGTGGTGGTTGTGGTTGCAGCGGCAATTGCTGCTTCAATTGTGTAGTTTTAGGCAGATCGTGATCCTTTTTTACTTGCTGTTCCTGTGGCGGTGACAAGAGATCTGACGAAGAATGTCCAGCAGGCTTTTCAGATGCCTTTCTGCTGTTCTCTTCACTATCTCTGCTATCTCCCTCATTTCTTTTTTCAAATGCACCCCCATCATCAGACAAACCACCCTTCTTCTCTTTATCCCCCGACACAGAGCAATTGTTCATTTTCTTTGTTAGCTTCTTCGATTTGCCTCGAAATAACCAATCAACATCCCCGTTCGATACCCCGGTATCATATTCGTTACTTACTTGATCTGCCATATTATGACCTGCCAGTACAATTCCAATCGATATTACAGTTTGATCAATCCTTTTTCAAATTCTCAACTCTAGTTTTTGCTTACTGTCTTCGAATAACTTCACTGTTATGTCTTGGCTGGATTTAACCGCTGACTAGGCTTATCCGGTTTGTTTGGTATTTGAATTCTATTTATTTGAATAGCAATGTCGATATAGTCGGCTATATTCCGATTATACCATGCAACTAATGATGGCTAGCTTTAGCAATACGACCACTGGTTTTTAGTTGGTGGCTTCTTTCAGCTTATACCTTCTGTATTATTCCGTATGCACTTATCATCAAAGGACTTTGTGCAACGTCTGCCAATTCCACGCCAATCAGGAGGTCCTGTACATCCCATCAATACGACATTGCTTAGTGTCCAAGCTAATGTCTCGAAAATGACCGGGATCGCGACATTGCTCTTGGGAGTGTTCTGAGCATATGCTCCAATCTCAAATGGTTTACATAAGCCATCACTCCCCATATGACCAATTACATAATGTCGGAACTTTCATTATGTAATATCCGAAGAAATTAATAATTATCTTCATATATAAAGGCTCCACCGTCAGTAAAAGACTTATTTTACATAAAAACGTTATCTTTCATTATACGTTAACATAATTCAAAATTATTAATAATTAATAACGATGATTAGTAGATCATTTTTAAGATTAGCTAACCCAGCTAGAAGGGTTATGCCAGCAGTTAATAGAGTTAATATGATGCCATCTATGGCACTCCCAACTAAGAGATTATATCACGAAAAGGTGCTTGATCACTATTCAAACCCTAGAAATGTCGGTACATTGAATAAGCTCGATGAGGATGTTGGTACCGGATTGGTTGGAGCTCCAGCATGTGGTGATGTTATGAGATTACAAATTCAAGTTGATGAAGAAACTGGAGTTATCAAGGATGTGAAATTCAAGACGTTTGGTTGTGGATCAGCCATTGCTTCATCTTCATACCTTACAGAATTGGTCAAGGGTAAGACTATAGAAGAAGCTGTAAAGATTAAGAACACCGCTATTGCAAAGGAATTGTCATTGCCTCCAGTGAAGTTGCATTGTTCTATGTTGGCCGAAGATGCTATTAAGAGTGCCGTTAAGGACTACAGATCAAAGAGAAGCGTTAAACAACCAACATTAGGACCTGAAGCTGCTCAAGCGGAAACTATCACCACATAATAGATCATTTGACCAAGAGCTGTGTATATTAAGAGATTTATATGGAATATATGCTTATTAATGGGGATACTTTGTAGTTGGAGAGAGAGAGACGTAATAGGAGTGATTATGTGTATTGAAGCCTAATAATATACGAGTTAGGTATTGGTGTGATAGTTTGTGCAATCAGCACAATATTTTGGTGGTGTTTGTATCTCGCAATAAAGCGCTTCTTATTGTATATTTTCTACTATTCTTCTCACTGTTTTGAGCGAAAAGCTTATGCATTAACATCGCTATTGGCAGAGAGTGAATTGAGTTATGTGTAGGTGCGATGTGGTAGAACTAGTCCAAGTGAATCATTCTAATGAGAAAGCCGAGATCTGTCCGAATTTATTGGTTCAAGCATTATACTGCTAAATAATTCACGTAATTAGTAAACAGTTTTCCTATGAATCCTTCTGCCAATGGCAAGCTCTTGAATCTTACGAGACTGATGCACCCCAATATACTGAGTCCACCAATGAATGAGTATCCTAATTTTTTATAGTTCAAGCTATATTTATGGTTTAATTTCAAGAAGCCACTGACAAAATGGTAAGATCCTACTACGACCAAGCCCATTAGAGCAATGTAATTTATGGCATTTCCGACCTTTTCTAATGGTGATTTGTTTAAGTAGTATGTAATATATTCCAAGTTAATCAAGCTTGAATCACCATCAATAACGTTAGGAATATGCCTGAATTTCGTGAAATGGTACCCTATTAATGGAAGCAATAAATACCCTGAAAACAGTAACGGACTCAATCCTGGTATGAGTCTTGATATCATGGACTTTCTATAACCCAATCCGATTAATCCTGTGATACCACCTAAGCCGATATCATCCCTTTCGTCATTTTTGATTACTGGCTCATGCACCAATTTGGAATGATGATTCTGACCGCTCTTAATGTAATTTCTGATTATCCGGATCCCTATACCAGAGAAAATATGACAAACACTTGATCCAATGATTACAAGATTCTCAAAGTACGGAATAGACTGATACACAGCTCTGCTCATCTCAAATATTTCTTGTCCGAGTAGCATAGGTACGCCTAAGCCTGGAACTATAACCACAGATGTTAAATGTAACCCGAGAAAACTTGAAAACGTATATGCTGAATATTTTTGCACCTTGAGAAGGTAGAAGAGTATTTTCAGAAGTATAGGATTACGTTTGTGCGGTTTGTAATTCGGGACTCCTTTCTCCTTCGCTATTAGATTTAAATCCTCTAATGTCATCGGTTCAGGTGTTATCTCTTTAAGTTCAATTGGCGTTTCCATTTTGATATATTTACCATATATCGTAAATATAAAGAGGTGTAATCATAATGAGATACTAATTTATTGGCTCAGTATGAGTACTGTATATAACACTGTTCATAAACAACAGATAAACCATAATGAAAAGCACCTTGTCTGACATACTTTAACAGAATAGAACCAATCAAAATGTCATCAGCAACATTTACACAAACCAGGTCGCATGCGTTGAGTTTAGAAAAACAGGCTGATAGTTTGTTATCACGATATTCTGCATTTCAAAACTTATCTAATACAAACTCAAGTGACGAAGAAAATGAACTCAGTGATTCCATATCCGAAAACTTAGAGAAACGGGAAAATGTTATAAATACATTGAATAGAATATCCGAAACAGACACGAATTTGTCCACGTCCAAGTTACAACAACTCCAAAGACATAAAGAAATATTGAGCGAGCATAAGCGGTCATATGCCAAAATCAAAGGTGTTATAAACGAAGAAAGGAATAGAAATAACTTGTTGTTTTCGGTAAGATCTGACATCAATGCACATAGAGAAAGATCATCAAATAATTCAAACAACCGTGATTTGAACGCCAATGATTACATATTGGACGAGAGAGTTCGAGCAGACAACGCTAATTCATTTGCGGAAAGACTCTTGCAACAGGCATATAATACTAGAGATGAGCTCTACAGTCAAAGAGCTTACTTGAATAATGCCCAACTGAGGATGATGGGTGCTGTCCTGCTGATACCAGGCATAAATGTGCTTATTTCTCGAATTAATACCCGGAGAAAAAGAGATACATTAATATTGGCTACAGTTATTGCAGTTTGCATTTTGATATTGTTTTTCTTCTAATCAATATTGTTACATGTGCTTATTATGAAAAGCAAGTATATATCTTCGAGCCTGAGATCTACCGAGCGATAATAATATGTGAGAAGCATCGACCTCTTTTATGGATACATCTGCATTTAGTACCTAGTATTTATCAACTGGAATACTTCCAATTGTCTTATATAACATCATAATTAGACGGCAACGTATGTGGATTATTCTGTATAACTATTTAAGTATATATACCACTAATCGCACATACCATTATTTATGCGGCATGCAGTTTTGCAAATGTGTGAATGAACCCTTCAAGTAAATTTATAAGAAGCATACTAATAAAAATATAAAGAGATATTACAAACTAAGGATAAATATGGAGGACAAACCAGAAGCACTCTCTAGCAGGATAGCCGAAATTAAATTAAGGCGAATTCAAGAATTCAATTCAAGGTTGAAAGAAGCACTTTTGCGAGACAGAATACCTGCTTCTAATGCTTCATTATTGTACGTATTTATATCGCAGTTAAAAATTCTTAGAGATAAGGACTAACTATTAGAATATCTAATTACGTTCAGGATACACCAGACTATATAATTCCAAGTCTCTGGAAGTTGCCTCCCGAGCAGAATAAGTTCAAGCAGTACGAAAGGTTTAGAAAGCAGAGACATGCAAATTCTGATGCTTCAAATTGTTGCACAATAGTTTAGTATATTATTATATATATATATTTAATAAAGGGCATTTAAAGTGAATTACTTCGTTGAGTCATTAGTATGGTTTTCTTTTCAGAATATATGTTATGCTCATACTCAACCTCCGAGTTGAGGTGATTCTTCTTTTTCATTAACCTTAATACTTCGTAAATGTTCAATGTTTTCATTTCCTAAAGTCTTGTCATCTTCTTTTTCATCGCTTCCACACCCACAGTCGTAATCTTCGAGAATTGTGGTACAATCATATTCAGGCTTCTCTAGTCTCTCGTTCACCTTATTATGTATATGACAGCCCCATAAAGCAGCGGTTTTTCTAGACTTAATTTGAGGAGGATATTTAGATAAAAGTCCTTGGAAATGTCTTGCACAGTCTCCACAAGGATAGACTTGAGCAAATAAATGAATGTATTGATTTAATGTGGTTTGCTCTTGCTTGCTAGGTTCGTCTGGGTATCTTGCCAATATGGTATGGAACAATCTCCAGGCTGCATTTCCTAATTGTGCCTTTAATGTCTCATTAGCCATTTTTGGCATAAAGGGAGTTTCTGTGAATTGGACATTAGTTGCTTCAAGAATAATATCGTCGTCTGGAACTTCTTCTTTTGACTGTTTGGATTGCTTAGAAGGCCTCTTAATTACTTCTGGGTTATCTACTTCGTCGTTACTTGAATCTGGAACTTTTAGGTTGCTCTGTTCATTTTTGAAGTCATAGTAGTCATTGTTCTTACTTAAATTAATTGGTGAGGATTTGCCTAGTGATCCCTCAGACGAGGAGGAGGACATAAAATATATTATACAGATAACACATAACAGCATGAATGCTGAAACAAGTGATTTCCTAGTAAACTTCATAATTGCTTGACTTGTATGATTGGAAACCAAAGCAGATCCTTTTTTTGAATTTTTGAATAGCTCGTACCATGTTTATCGCGTACAAAAAAATTACTGTATTCGGCCTTGTAAAATCTATTGGCATAAATAACTAACTAATATATTTTATAAAAAACTAATATTCAAGAAAGGTTTATTGTGACTTTTTAGAAACGGTAGCAGCTCCTAAAACACCAGGTAATGATTCATTACCGACGCTGTATAATAATTTTATACCACCAATAAATAAAATCAACAAAGCTAAAGTTGTCCACAAGAGCAAATTGGCTTCTGATGAAACATCCTTTTTACTACAATCATAGCCAGACCAGTTAGTAGTCTTTGTTTTGGCTTCATTAAGAGTAGCAGCGCAAACACAGGACCAACATCCTGATTTAACTTTGGCACACTTTCCGTGGGAATTACAACTTGAAGTGCCAACTTTACACGCATCTTCAGAAGAAAAGCATACACCATTATTGGAAGCTCTCTTGTTGACATTACTTTCTTTGAAAATTTCGTTTAGCTCTTGACCTCTCTTTTGTAAGTGGTTACTTAAGTGTTTGTTGTTGTTATCAACAGGTAATGCAATGACAGAAATATCATATTTAGCTGATAACGCAACCAAGTAATCTGATAATACTTTAACTGAAAGATTGTAAGTTTCCGAATCATATCCAGTCTTCTTACCAAGAGAGAATAATGAATTCAAGTTGATAAACATAGAATCACCACTATTTGGCGCCACTGCATTCAAGTGCACTAATTGTGATAATTCATTTATAAACAATTTGTCATTAATCAACTTCAATGTAGTAGCGTCTTGGTGAACCTTGTTAGTTAAGATGATTTGATTATCAGTTTCCACAGTCTTTGTAAATGAATTCCAAATTCCCACGAGCTTTTCATTAAAATATTCGAAATGCTTCAACAATGAATTGTCTTGATGATGTTTAGATACTAGTCTAATTTCATTAGTTAAAGGGATATAACTGTAATTACCAATAGTTGCAATTTGTTTTGGAAATTTGGTCATAATAGAATGGATTAAATATCCATTAGATCCCTTTATTTTAAATGCTGGTTTAATGGATTGGAAAACTTCATTTGGGTTCGAAACTCCATTAATCAACACAAGTAATTTAGCATTGTCAGTGTTTTTGGAGTTGATAAGCTCATTCTGTTGATCAATAAATTCGATGACTTCGTCTCTATTATCACCTATTTTATAGTAATCAGAAATATCAAACCTATCTGATAAGTAGAGCAAGACATCTTTGTTAGTCACAACAGGGGCTTTACTTGATTCTTGAGAATTCAATTGATAAACTGCTGCATCATTCTTCGTAGCCCATACTGATGAAACAAGTAAGGGCAATGCTAAGCAACTGGAAAATTTCATTGCTGTTTTAATTAACGACTGTCTAGTTCTCCTTGATTGTTCATTTATTTAACCAACTTTTTGACCTGGTAAAAATTATGCGCGGTCCACTACTCAACTGCAAATAAATTTGTATACAATATAATATACATATAATATATAGACTATACCATAGTATTTATATATTTGAGAGATGCTATAACTAAAATGTTTCATCTAGTGTTATAGTTGGACTAGGTAATATTTTCGAACGTGAAGTCTGAGTATTAGCGGCTTGTGTATTGACTTTTAAGTCAGGTTTGAAAAGCGTCTTAGTCAAAGACTTTGTTCTCTTAAGGCCTCCATTACCTTTTGAGTCTTCAATTAATTCTTGCATCTGATCATCATCATTATAGTCTGATAAATCGATCCCCATTTTGCTTAAATCTTCGTATGCATTAAACAGCTGTGGTTCTGGCTCAGAATAATCTTCCGTTGCATTGGATGGCTCATTGTGGAACCGCTTGAAGTTGGATAACCTATTAGTAATTGATAATGAGTCGTGATTACCACCAATCAATGAATCATACGATTTGGATTTCGTAATTAAGTTCTCTTGTAAAGAAACTTTAGTGTGCTGCGGCAAAAGTGACCCGCTAGTTAAGTATTTGTGGAGCAGTTTTGCCAGATCCTCATTCTTCATGATGATGATGATACGATTCAAAAAGGGTAAATTTGACCACTGTTCGATCATATTTAGGTAGTAATCTTCTCCATATGAAGCATTTGCAGGTGCTGGCAAATTTAAGATATGTAACTTTACTTGGTCAACAAATGACATTTTGCTGGTCATAGACTTATGATCACTAACAAAGTCATCTTTGTCCAAGTTAGATATAATTATGGTAGTTTTATCTGAAATATCCAGAGAATCTGCTGGTGAAGGGGACAACGGAGTCATAATTGCTATATTGAATAAAATTGGATAGAAGAAGGGACGAAATCATATATATATAGCCCTTTAAAATGATGATAGTCACAGGAGAAGCGGCAAAGGCTATGTGCAGTATGACCGTTTTTCACCATATTGCAACATGATGAAATAGTAGGCGAATTGAAGTCACATTTCAAAGTACAAACCGTAGTGAAGACTGCAGTTAGGATTGAAACTACTATTGCAATATAAGCATTTGTTATCATTGGCTGAGTATTCTTGATAATAGAGTAGGTTGCAGCACAACCCACAGAGAATGACTTTTTCAGAATCAAGATCCAACTTTTTCCATCGAATGATATCATGACTCTCCAGTTCTTGATGACACTTATAGCAGGGAAAATAAGTACCACAACATTTGAACTTTATTGCTATTATGTCTAATATTGAATGGTAGTGTCTGCATCTAGTGTGAGTATCAACTAGTTGACCTTTTAATTGAATAATTTCCTCGCCGCTACTTACTCTCAACGTGGTCATTTTCAATTCAATGCAAGTTGTAAAGCTTGCAACTATTCTGTGATGATATAGGAAGGGACTTTTGTTGTTGACCGATATAACCGGACGCTTGTATTTTATGATTCAGAATCAATCCTGATTACATAAGCAAAGACCACCATCATAACGGGATAGCCATCAAATAAGCATTGCCTTTCAAATGTAGAAATTGCAAGCCCCTAATACACTGAATTAGTCGATAAGGCCACATAGCCTTTCAAGGCTAGCCTACTGAAGATTCAGAATGTGCTGACTTTTAGATTTAAAACTCAAATCAAGTTCAATTAAAGAGTCTGATACAACTCATTACCAATGCCTTTTCCCTACGAGTGATTGAAGAAGAAGAGACGAAAGAAATGAAGCTACTATCGATTAGAAGCTTGAAGAAAATAATAAAAATCATTGACACCGGGAAAATTTGTGGTGAAATTTTGGATAAAAGGAGATTTTGCAATCGCATTCACCGTTAGTTTTAAGAAATTTGAATAAACATGAAACTACAATATATCCAACAAAAACACTAGATTGATATATAATTCAACTGTATGTATTATCTGAACCTTGTGATATATACTCATACCAAGTAATGGCCATGTATTCGATATATGTCGTTTGTAGGTCTCTCAACCGTCCAATGCATTAATATTATGACACAGTTTGAATATTATACGCAATGAGCTCAATAGACACATACTGATAATATTTATACCAACAAGAAGCTCCAATGTAACTTGGGTCCAGATTGTAATCTGTGCTAGTATTGCAGATGATAGCTAGTTTACCCTTTACAGTTAGAACAGCCTATTCCACCTTTACTAGTAAAATTCTCCGGAAGCGTTATATTATATACCACGAAAAAGCCTTTATTCCTACAATTACATCTTATTATATTATTATTATACAATTTGTATTGAATGTGCGCTCTGTATTATTGTAGTTACATTTTATATTTGCTTATATAGCCAGGTCAGTGTTTCTGGAGCAGCACTTTGTACGCTGCGAAAACAAATCGCGATTTTATTTGTTTACATTCCAAATACCACAAACCATCAACTACAACAAACATAAAATTACTAACTTTGTTTTGTAATAGTGACTAGAAATTGATAATTAGTATCATATTCATACTAATATTTCTTTTGGTAACATCAATCACTATATTAGGTTTGACAAAGGTTATTTGCTCACCAGTAATCACTAATCAACCAAATATCCTTTTTTTTTGTTAGAACAATACTCTTGATTCAAGAAGCAAATTATCAATTAACAAACTTATCAGTTCCAACTTTGTTTATATCCGTATAAACATATTTCAATCGCTACAAAATACATTGAGGTTTGTTTAATTAATATTTGCTGTTTGTTTTCAATAGTTCCACTAACAACAACTAACATCAAAACAACAATAACAACAATAACAAAAAAAAAACATCTATTAGCATAAAAATTAACTGGTATTAATAATATATTACTATTGTCATTCGCTTAACATGAAATCTTTTAAACATCAAACCAAGTCTTTCGATGAAAACTCCCGGATTAAGTCAAAAAGTAACACCAGTGCAAAATTGATCTCCAAAAATTCAAATAATAGCAATACTAATAACATCACCTCGAGTATTGATAAGAGAGAAGCACTTGGTGATTTAACTCAGCTTAATGAAAATAGGAAAGTTGATTTGAATTTGAAAAATTCTCTTCAAAAAGTACACATTTATAAACAAAAACAGCAAAAAAGACCACATGAAGAATTAGGTACAAGACCCGAACTTGGCACAAACGAACATTATGATAACAGCCAGAACTCTGACGATGTACTCAAATTTCATTTTGATCGATTAGGGGGTAGTTCAGATGTGTCTAATCTTGAAGATATTGGATTTGAGTTTGCTAATCAAAACAGAATTGTAGAGCAATTTGACGACGACGAAGAAGAAATCGTTCAGGTAGACCCAAAGGCAGACGAAAAAGAAGAGGAAGACTACGATGAAGAAGAAGAAGAGGAAGAAGACGAAGAAGATTATAATAAGCCTATGGAACCAAAATGGAACAAAGCTATATTCAATGAATTACAATATGTCATGAAGAAATTCTCTAGAAACACGTTAGATGAAACTGACGAAGATACATTTGATGTTACTATGGTTGCAGAGTATGCACCAGAGATTTTTAACTACATGCATGAGCTTGAATATAGATTGGTTCCTGATCCAAATTATATGAGTAACCAAGACGAATTGAAATGGGAGATGAGAAGCGTCTTAATTGATTGGGTTGTCCAAGTTCACAATAGATTCAATTTGTTACCGGAAACATTATTCTTGACGGTAAATTACATTGATAGATTTTTAAGTAAACGTAAGGTTTCGTTATCGAGGTTTCAACTAGTTGGCGCTGTTGCATTATTCATTGCTGCAAAGTATGAAGAAATCAATTGTCCAACTGTTCAAGAAGTTGCATACATGGCTGATAATGCGTATACAGTAGATGAATTTTTAAAAGCAGAGAGATTCATGATTGATGTTTTGGAGTTTGATATGGGTTGGCCTGGACCAATGTCCTTTTTAAGAAGAACTAGTAAAGCTGACGATTATGATTATGAAACCAGGACCTTGGCTAAATACTTTTTAGAAATCACAATAATGGATTCAAGATTCGTCGCCTCTCAACCAAGTTGGTTAGCAGCTGGAGCTCATTACTTATCAAGAAAGTTACTTAACAGAGGACAATGGACAGAAGCTCATGTTTATTATTCTGGCTATACTGAATCTCAATTAAGACCATTAGCAGAAATCTTATTGCAAAATTGTCGTAATGCCGAATCTAACCATAAAGCCATCTTTGAAAAATACCAAGAACGTCGCTACAGAAGATCATCAGCATTTGTTCAGGAATACTTTGAAGCTCTTGAACTGTTATAAATCTGAGTATATAATAGAAGATTCATCTGTACATTACCGTTCACTAAAAACATTTCCTATTACATTTACTTTTTCTTCTCTACATATATTTTCAGCAACATGCTTAATTGTTTTATAATTCTAATCATTATCTAATATAAATCGTACTTAAGATTTGAAATTAAATATGGTAGAAAATTATTTATACCTACAAAACAACGCTACTCTAGTAAATTCAAACCACGTAATAGTTACAACAATTGATATTTAGTGTTTATCGTAACGGTTCTGGGATTGCAGAAAGCTGCTAAAATATATGATCACAGTAGTGTCTACACCAGATAGTTTTTAGCACATCGTTTGGACCGGTTCAGTTGAATACGGATAATTAAGAACACCCACTGATTCAATTATAAAGGGAACTAGATCAATCAATTAGTATGTCCTCAAGAATGCTTACTTCAACCTTGCGTCAATCTGCCCGTAGCATGGGTAAAAAAATCATTGCAAACAATTTAAGAATAGCACCACAATTAGCAAGATCATCACCAATTTTAATTAGCAAATTCAACTATTCAACAACCCCAGATAAGCAATTGAAGGAAGTTTTGAAACAAGAATTGAAGCTTTCCAACTCTATCCCAAATGAATTGGATCCTGTTTACCAAGAGTTTGCAAATAAAAGTGGATACAAAGTTATCGAAACTGAAGGTAATTCAAACATTCAATTAGTCAAAGAAGACGAAAGCGGTGAAACTATTAGAATCTTTTTTGACATCGATGAAGTTACTGATATTCCAGTCAGTGAACCTACTGCTGAAGAGATGGATATGGAAGAAGAAGTTGAATCTTTAGATTCCTTACTTTGCAATGTTAGAGTCTTGATTGAAAAGCCAAACAGCAACGATGGTTTATTATTGAACTTATTCTTACAAGCCTCCGAATCATCGTTTTTGATCGACTTTGTTAACTACCAAAACAATGTATCTTCTCTCTTAAACGATCAAATCTTATCCAAAAATGAATTTATCGATAAGTTCAAATACCAAGGTCCTAGATTTTCTGACTTGGATGAATCTGTTCAAACTGGATTCGAGACTTATTTACAATCGAAGGGAATTGATGATGAATTAGCAGAATTCATTATCTCGTTCAGTGAATTTAAAGAAGAGAAGGAATACAGAAATTGGTTAAGTGATCTCACCAAGTTTTTGAATTGATCTAATGAAAATCTAAAGGCTTTTTGACAAATTCAAAAGCCAGTCCCTATCAGTATGTTTTATATGCGTTTTACCTGTTAATAGTTTTAAAGTTGTCTATAGTTTATGTTCAAAATACGTTTTAAGTACCATCTAGGATATAGTAAGAATGTATATGTATACATTGTGACTGCTTCTCGTGATCATCGCATGAAAGCCCGTTTGAGACACAAAACTGATTAGTATGGGATCTGTCATTTTCGCACGGGTCACTTGACTGAGGTGAAAGTATCAACGAACACCAAAACTAATGAAAAATTTAATCGACGTTACATAGTATACTTAGGTACATTAAAGAAATATAAGAAATTAAAGATGTCTACTGAAGCTTCTGTCTCTTACGCTGCCTTAATCTTGGCCGATGCTGAAATCGAAATTACCTCCGACAAATTATTAGCTATTACCAAAGCTGCCGGTGCTTCTGTTGAAGATGTCTGGGCTGATGTCTACGCTAAGGCTTTAGAAGGTAAGGACTTAAAGGAATTATTATTCTCATTCGCTGCTGCTGCTCCTGCTGCTGCTTCTGCTGGCGGTGCCGCAGCTGCTGCTGGTGATGCTCCAGCTGCTGAAGAAGAAGCTGCTGAAGAAGCTGAAGAATCCGATGAAGACATGGGTATGGGTTTATTCGATTAGATTAATTCAATTAGCAAACATTAAAGAACTATTACAAAATTATTACTTCAAAAAAAGAAGAGAGAATAGGATATTTATTTCCATTAATCATAAATTTCCATTTTTGCATGATTTTATTTAATGAATTTGTGGTTTTTTATCTAGTCTTATAAATATTAAATTCACGGTTGTATCATATTGTATGCTAGATGTAGACAAGTTATAGAACCATTCTCGAAGTAGCCAAGAGAAGTGGTCAGAGCTTAATGTTCACAGAGGTGTTATATCAACACCAAGTGTAGCGCAAGTGAAAGTGTAGTTCGAATAGAATTAGTCATCTGACCCAAGCCCTTCCAAAGCTCTAGTCAATGCAGAGCAGTAAAAATTTACTAGCTGCTTGCAGCAAGCACAAACCCGTCCTAAATGCCTTGCTTAGAAGTACTACAACTGTTCCGTGGATACGGCAAAACCATTTTTACATACGAGACCTAAGTACAGATATGAATATATTACTCAGTTCGACTCATTCCTATCAGCATGCATACTTTTTTTGTCATAAGTATCACCGATCCATAACCGTTATAATATGACAAATTATACATACATTATTTGTAATCGCCTAAAACAGGTATACTTTATATTCTATGGAATAATGGAGATGATGAATCATCCAGTGCGGCTTTACTGAAAGTGTATACCGTTTAGTAATGACTGTGTTTAATAAGGTTTTGAAAGCATACGGGGTCTGGTTCAAAGGATACTTAAAACGTTTCTGTTCGGGCCTAGCGCAAATAAGGAGATTGCTTGCTAAGCGGATTAAAAATCGCGGAGTTATTTTCATTTTCGGATCGAACTTAAGCTCGTTATTTCCCTTAGTTCCGAGCCGTTATTCTCACCAATTTGTAATCGGATTGCAAAATTAAGATCGTTATTTCCGTTTAAGACCCGATGACTAATATCAAGTAAATCTATATAAATAACAATACTGTTGCATATTTGATACTGATACTTGGGACATGTGTTAACAAGGATACACAATAAATTAATAATGCCAATTCCAGATACGACTATGTCGTTTGCACAGACGTATATCTTTGCATCGACAGTAAGAAACAAATTGACTAAACAAGCATCTAACCCAAACTCTAGTTTGAGAGTATTGGTGACGCAAGCAAATATGTTAGACAACATAATGGACCATCTTGCTGAAGAAACCGACAAGAGAGTCACCAAGCACATGTCGTCTCAGGTCGAAAGCGACCAAAAGCATGTGAGCTTCCAATTGCCAGAAAGAAAGATACAACAAGGTGTTTCTACTAAAGTTACAGAATACGAAGTTGGATCAGACTCAGACTCAGACTCAGACTCCGATTCATATTCTGATGACGACGACGAAGATGAATCTGACAGCGATTCGGACTATTACTACTATTCAGATTCTGATGAAGAAGAAGAAATACAAATTCCATCTATACAGATTGCCAAAGTCCAATCATTTAAACAGTTACCATCTATGGATCTTTCACAATATACGATACAAGAAGAAGAGGAAGACGAATATGATGAAGGAGTTGAAGAAGACAGAGGAGATGAGGAAATCCCAGAGCTTTCTCGTAGTACGTCTTTGACAGACGACGAGAATTCATCCTTATCTGATGAAGAAGATCTGAACCAATCTAATTACACATTTGATGCTGATAGCAGTTATGTGTCATATCATGATAAGAAAAGTAAAGATGTATCAAAGCAGGATAATTTACTAATAACGAGGTCTACAGACCACTTTGAGGCTTCTCATAGGGAGAGCCCAAATACTTTCGCCATAGAAAATATTTTTTAATGACAAGTTATGCTTCTTATGATTACGATGCTTACGATTATGATATCAAGATTTTCATTTCTCATTTGTACATTTATGGATTTAATATTTAATAGAATAGAGACTGATATAAGTAAAATAAATTGTAGCAAAATGTAGAATATGAGTTCAGAAACCCGTATATTGCAGAGTTTCGGATTCAGACTTATGTATGAGGCTAGGTCGGGCATTGTACTCTATCCTACCCACCACCCTTGATGAATTTAGCAAAGTTTCTCTCGGCATCGGCCACAACTTACCTGATAAATTTATATAATAGTTTCACCACGGGGAGGAATTATCTACGCGCATCTATTACCTCTCTTGGAAGGAACGGCTAGTAAAATATCATTAGCCGACCTTTCTAACCACTAGTTGTTCCAAAATCTCTCCTTTAATACAAAATCATTATTCAAACTATTATCGTTTGATTGCCCCATGAAGGAAAACGGCTACAAAGTTCGTACATACTTTATTTTTAGAATGATTTCTATCATATATCTCTGGAAATAAATTCTGCACTTTTCTCCATCTTATGATTCTCTGATAAACTTAAGAACTTGAATTAAATTGAACCATGTATCTTTGCAATAATTTCTATATATAGTAGAGTGATTTTATTCAATAGAGGCTCAATTCGTTTTCAATGTAATAATCTTTGAACTCTTTGCTTAAACTAAGCAGAAGAAAATAACTTGAATTGATTTTAAAGAATAATTCCCAAATGTCCAGATATTGATTTAATTCTATATTCAAATCTTATTTTCGGGATTCAGTAGTGGAGATTTTAATACTGGAGAAGTATAGTTTTTGCAGCATTTCATAATATATATTATATTTAGATAGTTTCAATCAACCTTTCTCATATAAATACGCCTCCTTAGCTTAGTGGTAGAGCGTTGCACTTGTAATGCAAAGGTCGCTAGTTCAATTCTGGCAGGAGGCATATTTTTTTTGCATTACCAAATTATGATACATTTTTCCTTATAACCAGAAAGGAATATTGTTGTAAACCGTTTGATTTTTTTAAAGAGCTGGGTTTAAGCGTAGGCTATTCTAATACAGTTATTTAATGCTTTGATTTATGTTTACGAAGAGACTTGGTTAGTCCTTAATATTGTATATGCAGTACAATCCATCGAATAAAAACAACCACAAATCATTTCATAACAATATATATTAACAAGCTAATTAAGCATGCCAGGTATATTAAAATGGATGGTTCCATTGACCATTCTCACTTATGTGATCTATGTTATCAATTTTATCTGTCCACAGCAATCTTCAACGATTTTGGTTAACAATTTGACTTGTGAGAGCTATGCGTACATTAAGCCTTCTATTGATCCATATGTTAATACAGTAACAACTAAGCTGAGGGAAATTAGTTCAGCCCTTCATATTGACCACCTTTTACATCAAATTAGCAATAGAGCAAGTGAATTCAGTGCCACTTTAGAACCATGGTCTAGTCAAATAAGAGAGAAATCACATAGATTTGTACAAAGGTTTAATTTAGGTTTCACGCCATTGGTTTCATTAATGAAATCAACTATATTCGAAATCAATGTTAGAATTGCCCCTAAATTGAGAGTATGGGTTGATAAACTAAAAATCTATACTCAAGTTCGTTTTATAAGGTCTTGGGAATTCTTGCAATTCAATGCTCATATAATGTGGGCTAAATTGAGCTACAAAACGAATGATATTTTTTCAAACCAAATTAGACCATTTATAAGGGTTTACTTGGTGAAAATTGAAAACAGCTCTTCTTATTTGATTTTAAAGCATTATTTTCATGAATACAAATTGGATGTGATAGTTGATTGTATTTCTCGCAGTTACAAAGATCTAATGGATGTTAATAGTTTTCAAGAAAAGAGTGACTTTTTGAAAACCGAATTCAAAAACTTGATGCATTTCAAAACAGATAAAGTTCCTAAGGCAAATGATGAAGAGGTGGCTGAAGTTGTTAAGGATATTCTCGAAGAAATAACTAGCCCTGTTGTTCTGTCTACATCCATTTCGGAATCCATTGTGACTGATTCCACTATCACGTCCGCACAAGCTGATTCGTCAATTGATGAATCAGATAGTGATAGCGACGAACCAATCACTATTCTGCTAACTTCGACTAGGTATGTTACATTAAAAACTGAAACCAATGAGCCAAGCTTTGTTGACAATTCCATTGGTCGTAAAATCGAGGAAGAAATAAACTACTGGGAGAATAAAGTGAATAAGACCTTGAATTCGGCTTTGAAAAATTTGTCTAAAGATATGTCGAGCTCAGTAAACTCTAGCATTGAAAGAATTAAACCTAAATTATCTGACCAGTTTACCCAAATACAACAAACTAACTATAAGCATTATCAAGAGTTGAATAAAATGATTAATGCAATTGATAAGGATTCTGCTCAGATTCAAGAAGAAGATAGGATAATAGAGAGCTCTGATGATTCAAACCGTGAATATTTTTCAAGGCAAGACATGAGAGATAAAATAAGCGAGTCATTAACATACTGCGAGTCAGAAATAAATGATATTAAGGAGTCTATGAATAAGAATCACCATGAAATCTTACGCGACTACTTTAAAGAGATTCAGGAAACCATCGATGTATTGGAATCCTTTGCTGAATTGACAATTCAAGAATTTTCCAATAGGTTACATGCTTTAATCGCTATTTTAGAAAATGAACAAGAATTCGATGATGCAATTACATGGAAAGCATGGAAGAGATTCCATAAAATAAAGCAAGACATTTTTAATGCTAGAGATTTGCTTTTCAATCAAGCCAATGACTATCAGAATGATTTTTCTATAGATGTCATCCCCGTTGGTTTAGAAAATTGGAGTGCTTATATGAAAAACGTATATTTTCATGCGAACTTTTTAACTAATGATAACGAGGAATATTTGAAATTAGTAAGAGCCAAAGCTAATGTGGCATTTCAATTAAGAGAAGGTTTAATAGATAAGTTGGAAGAATCCAAAAAAACAGACTCACAAGATTTTGACCAGTCGTCAACCACTGAAGGATCAGCTACCCAAGCGACGGAGGACGAGCAAGCAGCTACTTTCAGTAGCGACGAGAATGCACTTGAAGAAGAGGAATCTGAAGGATCGCGTCTGGACTATGAGTCTGGCCATGATAGTGATGAAAGTGGTCCTGATTCTGAAGATCAAGATTAATTAGGTATAATATATAACATTACATCATAAAGTATTTATATTCATGATCTTATAGTGCACTTTTTTTAGTATATGTGATATACAATAATAATATATACTATAGGACATGAAAGTTCTCATTAGATACAACTTGCTTAACCTTCATATAAGGTTTTTGGGTTTCGGTAAATTTTATCTCTGTTCTTTAAGACTATGGATTTGAGTAGGATTAATTACGTAGCTCAGTTAATTAAAAAAAAATTAACTAAACTGAGCTATTTGAATCACACTTAAGCGTATATTATCATATATACATAGTTAAACAATTAAAGTCACAAATATAAATAGATATTAAGCCAATTTTGGAGCAATTTGACTAGTATAGAAATCTTGCACTCTAGCCCATTGTTGAGCAAAATGTTGATAAACATGATATTCAACAACTTCAAAAAATTCAAAAAATTTAATCACCAATGGGTAGACGTGGCTATAGTAAGAAGATTTCACAACTTCTAATTTATTATCAATTGCATATTGTTTGAATAAGCTATGAGAACGAACATGTTGATCGAAATAATTACCGGCAGTTTCGAAATATGGGTTGACAAAATGGACACCCTTGTTCAATCCATCACAAAAGCTGCTGTGATGGTGAGATAAAGGATGGAATACGGACTCAATTCCATGTTCTAATGGTGATTCGTCCAACTTACTGCATTTATAGGTCAACAAGTATACAGCATAAATAACCAAGAAACTTGAGATGTAACATTTAAGACGGCCAGCAAATGACATTATAATTTATTATTGATGGATTGATAACTATATTTTTAAACCAAGTTAATAAAAGAACTTAAATATTTTACGTAGCAATCGTCGAAGATTGACATTAAACTGATGGTTGGATTTTTAAAATTCGTTAAAATCTTCATGTGCGTAATACTTGTTATTGAATTACCGTATTAGGAAATATCATTTATTTACTGCAACATCTCAGAATAAGAAACTAGTTTTCTATGAAAGGATTAAAATACTCTTTGGTCATTTTTAAGAAGTCATAGGATTGGAATGACGGAAGTAAGTAAGGAGAATGTTTATTCTCTGAGAACAATAAATAAAAGAAAGTCTTATTCAATATTAAGTCCAGTGAATCAGAGAACAATCGATATCACTGCTAACAAGAATGAAAGAATCATTAGTGAATCAACAGGGCTAGTAAAATTTTCCCTTTCCCCTAATAAAGGTGAAGAAGAAAATATTAGTAATACTCCAACCAAATCGAAAGGTAAAACAGGGTTGCCTGTGTATGTCCCGATAAATGAAGCAATTATTGAGCAAAATGAATCGTCGCAAGAAGACTTGATGATTCAGTTTGCTTCCAAGCAGAGAAAGTTAATTGAATTAGAAAAACAAGTTGAAGTAACAAAATTTGAATTGGCTGAAATAGCTTCTAAAATTGAGAAAGATATTGAACAACCAAAGGAAGAAACAAATATGAGTAACTTTAACAATTTGAATAATTTGAAAAAGAGAGCATCAAACATATTCCTGATCAACCAGGGAAATGTTAACAATAAAACACACCACAATTTCAATTCTTCCAAATCCCCAGGCACCATTTCCCCTGTTAAAAAAACCAAATCCATAAATAATTTTAGCAACTACTTCACCAAAGTTCAAGATCAAATAAGTCAGACCCAATTAAATGCACCAGTGCTAAAGAGCTTTGTTAAAGATGTCAGAAGTAGAATTGAAATTAATGATAATGAAAAACTTAAAACATTTTTGGCTACACAACAGAATGAATTTGATGAATTCACATCTAAAACCTCTAAGTTTGTTAATGGATTATTTAATAACCGATCTTCCAAAGAAGATACGGATAAAGAAGAAATGGCAAACAGTTCATTTAACTTCGAGGCAATGGAAGATTTCAATAATAGAAGTATCTTAGATGCTAATGTTTCTCTAAGCGAGGAAGAAAATATCACATTCGAAGAAGGTATGGTGGATATAGACGATTACAATAGTAGCTTTGAAGAAGAAACCGCAAATAAATAGATAATATATCATAATACATTGCATTTACATTCTATTCAATTACGTAAATCTAAGTAAAGTTTATAAGACATTAATTGTCTTCATCTAACCAGCCCTTAGCTTTCTCAACTGCTTTCTCCCACCTCTTCCAATTCTTTCTTCTATCTGTATCAGGTAATTTCGCTTTGAAATTATTCTTTTCATCATCATTTCCGTTAATCTTTTCATAAATATCATCGAAATCTTTCCAAACTCTTTCTTCTTCATCTTCAAATGATAAACCAGCTGCAATCGCTGCACCCAATGCGGTACATTCAGATATAGTTGCCCTTTTCACTGTCACGCAAGGTCCTAAAATGTCCGCTTGAATTTGTAACACTTCATCAGCCTTTGACATACCACCATCAACAGATAATGCAGATAATGGCTTTTTCTCATTTTGCTTATTTAAGGCTTCTTCCAAAAAGTCTTCACTTGCTCCGGCATCATTAGCCATGGCCCTTAAAATAGCTCTAACTTGGTAACAAACACCTTCTAACGCGGCCCTTGCTATATGTGAAGAAGAGGTATACTGTGTCATACCAAAAATAGAACCTCTAGCACCAGCATCCCAGTATGGAGCGTATAAACCTGAAAAAGCTGGAATGAATACAACTCCACCGGCATTATCAACCTGAGAGGCTAATGGACCAACATCTTTGGCGTGTTCTATCAACTTTAAGTTATCTCTCAACCATTGAATAATTGAACCTGCAACGGCAATTGAACCTTCTAATGCATAATGCGGATTGGCGTCTTCACCCTTCAAGTTAGGGAACCAAAATCCTATAGTTGTTAATGTACCATGCTCAGAAATTAATTTACGATTACCAGTATTATACAACAAGAAACAACCAGTACCATAGGTACATTTGGCTGAACCAGGTTTAAATGCTAATTGACCTACTAAAGAGGCCGACTGGTCACCAAGACACCCACAAATTGGGGTACCAGTAATAGTTTTCAATATTTCATATGCCTCTGGAGTGATTTTGTTGTGAAATCCTAAGTTAGACAAGTTTGGCGCCGCGAATGATCCATAAAATTCTGAACTAGATACAATCTTTGGTAAGGCTACTCTTGTAGGGTCAATACCCCAAAAATCTAATAAATCATCATCGTAATCACGAGTGCCTAAGTCCATAAAATAGGTTCTAGATGCATTGGTAACATCGGACACAAAAGACCTTTCCTTTGTCAATGGTAAATCAACCACGTATCAACAGTACCAAACATTAAGTTACCATCACCTTTCTCGTACTCTTCCTTTATAGTATCGTCATTATCAATTAACCAACGCAATTTGGCGGCCGAGAAATATGTAGATAATGGTAACCCTGTCTTTTGTTTCAATTCTTCTTTTCTTTCTTCATCAATTGTCTTTTCCAAGTGCAGAACAATCTCAGCAGTTCTGGTATCGGTCCATGTAATACCATTACTCAAAGGTTTACCGGTCTTACGTGACCACACAATAGTAGTCTCTCTCATGTTAGCAATACCAATAGCCTTGACCTTGTACTTGATTTTCAACTCTGGGTTTTGATTGATTTTTCTCAAAGTAATCAAACAGGCCACCAAACACTGAACTGCATTAGCCAATATATGAACTGGCATACATTCAACCCATCCCGGTTGTGGGAATCTCAACGTAGGACCAACACTTGCAGCATTATTTTCAATCTCAATATCATCTGTAATGGAGATAGCAATACCTTCAGCAGTGAAAATAGGCTGATTATGTCTCATAAGAGACGATCTTCTTCTAAATTGCTCTTTATTCTCGGATTCCGCTGGAGCCTCAGAGGCGGTGGTGGAATATTCGATTTGATGTTTGGCAACTTCAACACCCTGTTGACTAAACAAAATAGCTCTTGCTGAAGTTGTACCTATATCAATCGTGGCAACAAGTGGCTGCGACGGAGCATTACTTTGACGACGTGGCATGTTATTTTCTTATTATGGGGTATCTTTCAATGAATATATTTTTCTTTTCTATAAATTCGACAATCTATATTTGAATTTTTCTAGGGCGATTCGCAGGAATGATATGGGGAAACTTTCCGTTCTTGATACCGAGCTGAAAATGGAATTTTTTTTATCGAGTAAGCCTAACTAAACTTACAACAGCCTTCTTGCTTCAAAATATGAATAATATCCTAATCCTATACTGGGATTATGAATCTTTTATAATTTTTCACTAATTTGGCAAAATAATTTCGACGTTATTTCTATTGGCTATGAAAAACTTCGGGTGTCCTGGTGGGGGCTATGTGCGGGTAATTTCAGATTCTGAGTGATAAAGTTGCAGCACCACGGTATAGACCCATAGTTCAATGAATCTAGTTTAGCTAGACCAATAAATCTCAATATATTTACGTTCTCGCTTAACATTTAAATTTAAATTATGTATCGAGAGATGGTCTTTGAACCCTCACATCACCTTGAGAGATAGTAAAACGATGAGGGCAAGAACGAAGCAGTGCACATATTCGTGGTTACTTGCTGTTTGACGTAATAATGCGAAAAGAATTTCATTCGCAGCAATGTATCTATGGTGTTAATAGATGGCCTAGGATAGCCCGGAATTACGTTCTGGACAATGAGGTCTGGAAACAGAGTCTTAATCGTTTTATAATTTGTCTCATGAGACTATTCGTTGATAAACCACGTCTATGAGAGCAAAAAAAGGGACAGTCCCAGATTCCGGGGATGTACACGTATGAAAACTTATGACGAGATTGATTGTTCTAAACAAGTTAATGGGTATACCAAGGAATTGGAGACATGGTGCATTATTTATACTGAAGCTTGAGAAATGCAACTTTTGGTATAAGAGAGCCAGTACCTGATTGGGGTATGCTGATAAGAAGAACAGAGGTTTCATAATTTTGGATACGAGTAAAGTAATTTTTTCAAACTATTACGATGATCGAATTTGGCAATCGCCAAGAACAATACAAGAAGTATCAATAATTAATAAACCTGTAACTTGGATATATGCCAGTAAATTAGAAGTTAACACACACGCAGATATTGTGAGAGTTGAAATAGGAAACTGAAAAATCTGTAACTGCGCGAGTAGGGAAATTTGGTTGACGACTGCAAAATGTACATAGTGATTGAATATAAATAAGATGAAATGTATTAAATAAAGGAGTTGGGTGTCGAAAATGAACTGGTCTCTTTAATTGCAACAAATTAAAAACATAATGCAATATTTGAAGATATTCATGCTGCTCTTGATTCTTTTCACGTTCGTTGAGCCAATGATTCTTAAAAACCGCATGATACGCACTCCTAAACGGGAATTTATTAGAAGTAATGGTAATGGACCTATCAGATTTGGAAAGAGGCAGAATAATTGTAAACCTAAGAGCTCAACCAAGATGGTTTCATCAACCTCATCAGATTGGAGTGATCAATTTACTCAGAATCCGAGTCATGAAACAACTACATGATTGTTAAACCATTTGATGATTCATCATTTATAAAAAACCTATATAATTTTATAGTTAATATTTCAAATAAATATTTTACGGTGACAGAAACACACAGTAACTCTATACTTCATCACCATCTTTATAATGCTTGCCTTTAACAAATTCTAATCCTTCCCCTTCATAACTAGTTAAGCCGCTCACTTCAACTAATCCGCCATCAACCACACCTCCATTTTCAATGACCCATTTAGTTCCTAACTTGAGGTATGCTTCTCTACAAGTGGTTGGTGTATCATTTTTAGCTCCATCGGCATTTTTCAATGGAGAGAACTCGCTCGACCTATCGACCTCTAAACAACCAAATTTCGATAATTCGACAGATGGGAAAACATCAAAAATGAATTGTTCTAACTTAATACCGTTTGGTTCAGTTGGTTTGACAAACTCCCCATTTTCGTTTAAAGAAGGAATTTTCTTCTTAGCAATATGAAATGGCAAAAATTCTTGAGATGAAATCCATTTTGGGATCATTCTCTTCAATAAATCAACAGAGTAATAATGATTTACAATATTAGCAGCTCTCAAGAATAATTTCAGTGAATCATTTGGTTCAGTCTTATTAGCCAATTCCGAAGATATTTCTGAATATTCAATAACGCATGGCTTATTATTATCCTTGTCAAGAACAATTAGACCAACACTTTCGTTAGCGTCTCTCTTTCTAACAACTTTTGTAGCTAACTCGAATTTTCTATCGATTACAAAACCTAAGAAAGTTGGGTCAGCAACCTTAACAAGTGAATTATCAACACAATACATATGAATATGCTTAATTCCCTTCCTTTCAAAGTCTTCCAAGATACCATTTGTTGCAATAGCTTTGTAGAGACCTCCATTTCCATCTGGAGATTCGCAGTACTCATTTTTGGAGTTCAATAATATCTTTGATCCGTCCAAATTAAAGCATGGCAAAGTTCCTTGGTTGAAGAATAATATTTGGCTCTTATTCAATCCAAACCAATTATTCTGCTGAAAGAATTTTTCTGTTGGTGATCTGGTTGGACCACTAGTCATAATATACCAATATAAGGTAGGATTAGAACCAGGGAAATCGGCCTTAGCCAATGACTGGACCTTCAAGATCTTCTCTGCTTGAATTTGAAACAATGAACGCCCAGAAGGCAAATTAACGTTGTAACAGCCTTTTGGGTCTGAGGAACCCAACCTCGTTCCTTGACCTCCTGCCATCAAAAGAACACCAACCTCGTTGTTTGCAATAGCCTTTAAGCCTAAGTTTGACCATTGATCTTTAAGATCCTTCTCGGCTTCTAAAGTAGATGCACAACATTCTTGTGGTAATTGCGTATAGTTTTTAGATGACACGTTGGAGGAAGAAAATTTAATGGCATCTTGAACTGTAGACACCAATTCTGAAGGATCAGCAATTTTCGATAATTGGCTTTCAAATGAGGACTGTTCATCTTTAGATAAAGACTCGAAATACTTTAATAGATGTTCTTGGCCTGCTTTCTTAAATGATTCAATAATTGATTCAGACATGATCACAACGAAATTTCTTTTTTATACTAGATTAATTTGAAAAGCTAATTAAATAAAAAAACCCCTTTATTTATTAGACTGCTAACAAGACTTTTTCACGTTTTATATAACAATTAGCCTTGAAACTTGAAATTCAATATCACGAATAACTCACAGCAGTACTGAAAAAATTCCGCACCAAAAAAGCTTCTATTTATGTTTCTATAAATATGAATTAGGAAATATTATCTTATCAATAAAAATATAGCTCAATATGAAAAATACAAATTACAATTTATTAACTTATGAATTATCAATTTATTAGTTTATATAGGTACCATTAAAGGGTATAATAATTTATTTGTATAGACTAGACAAATAAAGCAAAAACAGCACCAATAGCAATAGTCAAGATGAAGGTGCTATTAATCAAAACATTAGCGTTCGAGGATTTAGTGGAAGAAGAACTTGAGCTTGAACTTGAGCCAGAACTTGAACTATCGGTAGATGAAGAAGAAGAAGAAGAGGTAGAAGAAGATCCCTTCTTAGAACTGGATGACTTCTTCTTCTTTGGAGCAGAACATTTAGGACTCTTACCACCCTTAACAACCTTCTTAAGCTTCTTCTTAAATGCAGAACAGTCGAATTCGTCAGACTTAGTTTCAAAGGTGAAAGTACCATCGACCTCCTTCAATTTAGGTAAAGTGAAGTTAGCGATATTTCCTTCAATATTAACGGCACCTTCAACGGTTTGTAATTTAGAGAAAGAATCTTCCATGTCTTCTAATTCTGTGTTGTTGAACATTCTGAATTCACCACCAATAGTAGTTAACTTATCAACAGAGATATCAGTTAAATCGTTGTTAGCGAAAATTTGTAAAGAACCGCCAACTTCTTTCAACTTTTTGAATTCAACAGATTCAAAAGTGTTGTAAGCAAGATTAAAGGTACCATTAACCTTAGTTAAGTTACTAGCAGAGAAGTCGGCAACATCTTGAATAGTCAAGTTAGAGGCCCAAATTAATTGGTCCAATTTAACTTCACATTCATCACTGTTGAAACTCAAAACCAAAGTGTCCTTAACGGATTGTAATGAAGACAAATCAATCGATGAGATATTCTTGTTGTTATCCACATCTAATGAGCCAACAGTTTCATAATTAGTTAAACCTTCTAATGAAGATAAAGCAGTGTCAGAAATTTTAATAGAACCAGCATCAGAAATACCCTTGTTCAAGTTCAATATAGCAAATGATGGTAAAGAAATTAATGATAATTCCTCGGCCTTGCTCAATGAAGTTAAATCAAGAGAATGTAATTGGGTGTACGCTTGGACAGTCAAAGAACCGCTGATTTCGCTCAACTGGTTAAGGTTGACATCAGTAACAGAAGAAGAGTTAAACAACTTTAAGTCACCTTTGATTACTTCAACACTGCTGAAGTCAAGACTAGTAATTTCATCACCTGTGATTTCAATTTTACCATCTAAAGTTGGACATGAATTCAACTGTGAAGCAGCACTAGCTGCAGTAATAGTAGTTGAGAATGAACAAGAGTCCTTGGCTTGAACACCAGACAAGCTAAGGCAAGTAGCTAAAGTAAATAATACTGTTTTGAATTGCATTGTACCTTCACACCAAATGTTTAAACGAACGTAGTAGCTTGATGCAGTTAAAAAAGCAATATATTAAATTTAGTTGAAAAGAAAAACCAGCAATAGTTCTATCAATTCAAATTTATTTGACACTTCCGGATTCTTCAATAATTTATAAAAAAACAAATTGGTATAGCGCTTACACTTCGATAATGTATACACAAAGGAATGGATGAAATTGTATGTACGAATACCACAGGTTCTTAATACTCACAATATCTACGTGAAAATTTTTACCGATAGGGTATCAAAATAGGACTTAAATACAGAGCTCAAACTATTTGACAAGGTATGCATATTCTCGAACAATTATAGGTACGTGGAGTATACAATCTAGAGGTGGTGTTGACTCAACAATCCGGTATGTTTGTTTATTTTTGTTAGCATATTAGCGCATCCTCGCGTAACTTTACCTCGAGAACCTTGCAAATTTTTCACAAGCGCGTTTTCGGCGACCTGACGCAAGTATCGGCATGGAAGGGGGTATCTCCTGCTTATGTTACTAACGACATAATTTGAATATGACATAAAGTAGTAATCACTTTGCTTCTGTAGCTTGATTTTTACCTCTATATTTTAATAGTTATGTAGAAAAAGTATACTTTAGAAATAAAACCGGTAATAGAGCTACAAATTCGGCTCGAAGATGGCGCAGTTGTGGAACAATTCTGCTTTAGAGCTTCTGATTTGAGATTTTTCGCTATCCAATGTAGCAACTCGTTTATGAGCCTTTGCTCCCCGAAAATAAGGGGGCAGTGATGAGAAGTTTGTCTATATGAACAAAGGCGCCACACGATATATTACTCGGGGCGCGGCTAAGAATCGTGCGACACAATGTGAGATTTTAATGTTCGATACTGATAGCATAATAAATGTGAAAATGGCAAGCAAAGCATTAGTGCAAATATTTAAGGATCAAGAATAAGAATTTTGAGCCATTTTCATGTTGGCTTATGAAAAAACACCCCAGAAGTTAACTTTTACTGATATGGTAGTTTTCAAATGTTAGTAAATAAATATCATCTCTTTGAAAATGGCTACAAGAATTTTTTTGATTTGATTATTGATAACCTTTTCATCTCAGTATTTTGCTCTAGAGTAGTGCAGAAGTGTGTAACGTCGCGCGAGGCTGTTGTGTTCTACTTTATCTGTCCAACGTATTTTTTTGCATCTATCAAATAAATTACATTTAATCGAGATTTAACGTCGATGTGTCTTTTCATTCTTTCAGTAGATATATCAATTAGAGTACTTCATGAATTCAAAACTTTTTGCTAAAGTAGTATACCATTATACAGTGGATGAGTCTTAAATTTAACATAAATTTGTAGTAATTAAGTATTAAATTGTGTTTTTTTGTAAATTTCTCATTTGTTGCGATTCTACAAAGTTTTCAAAATTATGTTGAAAATACAAGGAATACCAATAATCTTCATTTTCACATTTAAATTGCTGTTTAGACCAGTATATATTGATTTGATTACCTGTTATATGCTCAAGAAACTATCATCGCTTAGTTATTTGCAACATTTGAGTCTTCAAAACCTAAGCATCCTGCATATAAATGATTTTCAGATTTCTTACCACATTCGTATTAAAGGTAAATAAACAACTAATTTTCAAATGTAGTAAATGAAAACAAAGATCGATTGTATGATCATCATTAGAAGTATAGATACTCAATCAACATCTCATCTTTATCATGTATACTTACAGTTACAAGACTGAAGGGTCACAAGGAATAGTGAACGATATGACTTCTTCGTCAGGAAATGATATTTTTAAACATGAAAATGGTATGTACAATAAGGCGGTTTTAAATGGTTCAGTTAACATTCGTGACAGCCTTGATAACTGAATCCTAAAACTGGGAACAAGATTATTAACATCAATATAGAATCTGTTGATTTGTTATTAAAAGAAATGAATCAATACTCTAATACACTAGACGCGTCGGAACCAACAGACGGTAAGGAACCCACTTCAATCAATAACTCCCCAGTTAAACCATTAAGTTTCCCCAAGCAGAATTTAGACAGTCATAATTCAAACATAAACCTGAGAGCTTCCAATTCAGATTTAAATAATAAAGAATTCAATTCTAGTTCTGATACATGCATAAGTGAATCAGAATCTCCAAGACCTACCAACGAAAACAAAAGTAATACTAATAATAATTCCTTTGACCGTAATTTCAGCTTTGATGATTCAGATCAAATTAATAAGACGATTCAAACTAAAATCAAGTTAGAGGATGAAGAGTTTTCTTTTATCGCTCAAACTCCTATGACTTCAACTATAGATTTAAATAATCCTAGCAAAGAGGACGAAGCAACTTCAAACTATAATAACTCGTCACCAAATAAATCAATAATGAAGAAAACTGATTCTTCGTCTCCTTCGAGAAAAAATGTTGTATTTACAAACTCAACTCCTGAAATACATCACTATCCAGCGAATAAATCGAATATAACTACCATTTCAAATGAAGAGAGCATTGACCAATTGCCACACGAATGGAATGAGCTTCCGAAGGAATCATCTCAATCTTCAGATGAGGATAATCAGACACCTCCTGTACCTCCTGTCCATAGAACTGATACGTTTTCGTCACTTTTGCAGGATGATAATAAAGATGATATGGATAGAGATACTTTAAACGAATTAAAATTAAAGCACCAGAATTTTAGTAATTTATCGTTAAATGAAAAACTAGATGTCTTCCTATCGAATAAACACATGAAGACAGAGGAATTAGATGATCATTTAACTAATTTGGACAATGCAGTTAAAAATAAGACTGGGACAAACATTCACGTTTTATCATTGGATTTGAAGAGACAAGAACAAAATGAAGTAGAGAATCCATTAAACTCATTGATGAAATCATCAGAAGTTAGATTAAGATCAGCAGGTTCTTCTCAATCATCTTTACAGTCGTTAGTGGATAACAATCGATACTTGGAATCAAATGGACGCCAGTTTATCCCTAACAAGGGAATTGAACTTAATGATGGTATCAAAGGGTTTTCTAATCATATGGTTGAGGCATTAATACCCACAGATAATAATGAAATCGAGCGAGAAGGAGAGGAAGACGAAGAAGAAGAAGTAGGGTTAATGATGAAAACTCCATCAAACAGTCGTATAAATGAATTAAAACAATCAGAAATGAACGACTCAGAAAACGAAGAGTTCCATGATTCATTTGACACAAATACAGAACAATCAATTATGAATTTATTGAAAAGTGCATCGAATTCAGATTTGAATAAGCCAAATTTCCAATTCCAATTAGGAAGCGTGTTGATAAAGCAAGAAGACGAAAAGGAAGACGAAGAAGAAAAAGAAGAAAAAGCAGAATGTAATGTATTTGTCAAAGATGAACCCAAGGATTCAGGTGGGAATGAAGATATGTTATTTTCAGATGATGAACAACATCAGTTAACCAAGTCTGAATTTATACGAGATGATGGACTTAAAAAGGAATCTGATATTAATTACCATGAGTATGAGGCAACTTCAAAAATTGAATCAGTCTCAGGCTATGGTAGAACACATAAGGATATAAGGTTAATTAAATCTGATGTGAATAATACTCAAGGAGGTAAAGAAAATGAGTTAAATAATGATAACATACCGAAAGTAACTGACGAGACGTCAATTGATGATACATCGGAAGTCACGGAAAGTGTCAATAAATTCTCCATCAGAGATCATATAGATAGTGATTGGAAATTTGAGGATAGTAATGATGGTGATAGGGAGGATAATGATGATTATACCAACAATGAGTTGACAACGGTGAATGATGACAGACTTGAAAACAACAATAAAGGAACAGGTATGTATTCAAACACCAAAGGTGAAAGCTTGTTGAATGTGAATTTATCGCCCAATATTTCGGTTAATTCACAAGAATTTAAGGATGCATCTGACCATTTTATTGGCAAGACATTGGCTCCACGTAGTGTTGATGAAGCGATTGATGCTACTCACCCACCAGTTCCGCTGAAAGACTTAAGTCAAAATAATAAAGCATCAGATAGACTGGAAGATTATGATGAGAATGTTTTAGCTAATTCTTCTAACATCGCACCTCCTGGTGAGATTACTTTGCCACAAGTTGAAGCAAATAATTATTCTTCATTTGATGAAATAACGAAGAATCTTGAAAGATCCAATAATTCGTACGAGGAATCATTATCTGCAGAAAATGATGTAGATAACACGCCTCTCAACTTCATCTCGATCTGGCATTCACAAGAAAGGCAGAAGAAGCCATATAATACTCATACCAATAATCATATTTCGACTTTGACCTATGATGTTAACAAGCCATCAGAAAATGATTCAAATAAAGTCAAATTCCCTTCCTCATTGCAACCTAAGAAGTTTAAAGAAGTCAATGTTATGTCCAGAAGAGTTGTTAGCCCAGGTTTTGAAGACCTACACGTTTCTGGATTTTTACCTGAACTATCAGAGGATTCAGGTTTTGGAAGCCAATTGAAGCTTTTTAAATCTGGATATAATACATCTGGTATGAGTAACTATTCACAAGTTCTTGAAAGTAACGGTCAGAAGTATGCCCCTTTAAATACAAGAAATGTTTTGTCTAATCTTGACAACAACCCTAATGTGGTTGAACCACCTAAGGTTGGAAATAATTGGAACAAGAATTTGCTGAAACAAGGATTCAAGATCAGCAGGTCTCTTAAACCAGAAGCGAATGCAAGTAGATCTTTGAAACCAGAGGATTCACATACTCAAACTAAGCAATCGAAATTTAGAGTACCATCATTTGAAATAAAGAGAACAAATTCCACATTATCCCCAAGAAACCAATATGATGAAATTTTCGAGGATGTCATAAAGCAACCACCTACTATCAAAAGTCACGGCATGAAGACATTACCTAGCATGGATCGCGATGATGTGAAGCGGATACTAGCAACGAAAAGAGTTATAAGCCAGGACGAATATTCCAAAGTTAAATTGATTGGTAATAGTAAAAAGAATTCCATCGTTAATGAGCCGAATGACAAATATGACGATCTACAACAACATGCATCCATATGTAACGTTTCTACCGAATCAAGTCCTGTTCTCGATAAAAATGTTTTACCTCATCTAGCAAATGAGTTATTAAGGATCCCTTCTGCTCTCTTATCGAAAGATCAGCTTTTCAATGAATTTGGTTTCCCCCCAAAGACTTCAGATAATATATTTAATAATTCGCAGTCTCCATCTAGAACTACTTCTGTTATACATAATAAGGAATCAGCTGCACCTTTAGAAGACTATGTGACCTCAAAGCCTCTTCCAAGTGCTATGGATATCGATCAAGTTCAAAAATTAGAACAATCACCAGAGACTAATATGTCACCAATAGATAATGATGTTTCACTTGCGAAAGCTTATCAGACAACTGCAACTCCAGAGAGTATGTCACCCAAAAAGAGAATGTCACCAATTAAAATTGGTTCTCCTGTTAAATTGGTCAAGAAAGATTCAGGTATTAATAAATCTTTTTCGTCTCCTTCTAAAACTGATGATAAAGAAAACGAGGATGGTTCTTTTGCTGAACAGGAACTAGTCAACATCAAATTGAGAGATTCACCTAAAAAAAGTGAAACTAAAAACCCAAAACATGATTACAAGCCTAGTACTGTTTCAGTTCCCTCCTTTTATTCTAATGATACTTCGAGTACCAAACCCTTAAGTATGGTAAACAAGGATTATCACACTGCATGGCAACAACAAAAACAGCAAAAACAACAAGAACAACAAGAACAAGAACAGCTACACGCCGAACCTCAGCTAGATGTTAAAGACCCATTGCCTGGATTACAAGAAAGAGGAAGATTATTCTTGAGAGTTATCGGATTGAAAAATATCGATTTGCCTGATATTAATGATCATCATGCAGATTTCTCGATTACGTTGGATAATGGTGTTCATTGTATTAAAACCTCCAACTATAAAATGGATTCCCATAATACCTTAATAAACAAGGAATTCGAGTTAACTGTCGGAAACTCTTTAGAATTTATTCTCACAATGAAAGCTAGCTACGAAAAATCTAGAGGAAAACTAGTTGAAGTCAAAGAAAGAAGGGTCGTGAAGTCAAAAAATAGAATTAGTCGTCTCTTTGGATCCAAGGATATTATTACTACAACAAAATTTGTTCCTCAAGATATGAAGGATAATTGGTCTAATAAGGTTGCGCAAGATGGATCGTTTGCAAGATGTTATGTTGATTTGGACCAATATGAGAGTAAGATCACTGGTGAAGCTTGCAATTTTAATATTACTTGTTTTAACGAGTGGGAAACAATTCCTGGAAAAGACAATGGACCTAGGACCAGATGTCAACCATACAGAATTGGACAACTTGAAGTCAAAATGTTGTTTGTACCAAGAACTAATAATCAAGAAATTTTGCCTACAAGTATCAAATCTGCATATGAGTGTATAGAAGATTTGAACCAAGAATCAAACTTGACCCATGAAGGATATTTGCATCAAGAAGGTGGCGACTGTGAAATATTGAAAAAGAGGTATTTCAAATTGCAAGGTACATCATTAGTTGCTCATAGTGAATTCTCACACAAGACTAGAGCTAAGATTAACCTTTCAAAGATTGTCGATGTGATTTATGTTGATGAGACGGATATTAACAAATCGTCCGCTAATTATAGAAACTTCAGTGATGTTATTTTAGTACCTCACTCATTTAAGATTAGGTTTGCTAATGGGGAAGTGATTGACTTTGGAGCTCCAAACAGGAATGAGAAACTTGCATGGGTTGCAATTTTAGAAAAGATTGTTTATCGTAATAAATTCCGCCGCCAACCTTGGGTTAAATTAATGATAGAGGAAGCAAATGCAAAGAAGGAACCTAATGAACGTTCTCGTACAAAAAAGATTTTTTAATTATATGTTTATTTAGAATTGCATTCGGATATTTTGTTTATATATTTAATTCTATACTAGTAAATTTAATTTTGATACCAATTATATCACGTGATAATTATAGATGTTTTTCTAAAATATCAAATTGGAGCAAAACTTAAGAATGGTAATTCTTCGTAATATTATACGTATATTTAACAGAATCAAATGGCTGGGAAACACTCCGACGACGAGGACGCATATCTTTACGGATCAGATGATGATAATGATCAACCAGTTTCCAAAAAACAGAAGATAACAGAACAGAGCGATGAGTCCCAAGAAAAATCATCGAAGACAAAGCAAAGTGAAGCAGAAGCGAAGGATGGCGAAGAGAATAACAGTGATGAAGATGAAGACAATGATTCTGAAGAAGAATCTGATTCAGATGATGACATAGAGTTTGTCATAGGTGAAAGCGCACCAAAAAGTGGACAGACAATAACGACATCAGGACCTCAAAATGATACAATTGACGCTGTTACTGATATAGATGGTGGCGATAAGAATGCTACAACTACAATTGTTTCTAATCAAGCAGACAAAGGATCTAGTATTGATATAAATTCTGTGGCACAATTGGATGGTAAACCTCTCACACAAGTAGATTTAGAGAAACTTAAAGATAAACCATGGAGGTTTCCGGGGGCAGATATATCAGATTATTTTAATTACGGATTTGATGAATTTACATGGACAGCATACTGTTGCAAACAGGATAAATTAAGAGGCGAATTTAATCCACAAAAATTGATGGCGCAATTAATGAGTGGTGGTGCTGGGCCACCACCTATGCCACCTAACAAGAATGGCTCTAATAATACCCCTTCAAATAAACCTAACAGTATGCTGCCTCCAATGGGTATGCCTCCGATGGGTATGATGCCACCAGGTATGCCAATGATGCCAGGAATGCCAGGAATGCCTAACATGCCAAACATGCCAAACATGCCAAACATGCCAGGAATGCCTAACATGCCTAACATGCCAAACATGCCTAACATGCCTAATATGCCTAATATGCCTAACATGCCAAACATGTCCAATATGCCAAATATGCCAAATTTCATGAATAATAATAGGCCCGGTCAAGTACCGAATTTTGGAATACCTCCACCACCACCCCCTCAAAATAGACGTTAGGTAAGTATATAAACAATTACAATGAATAAATAAAGAAAAGACTTAAGTGTATTAAACTATATATACGATATTATGTATTGAGTATGCCATAAAACGAACATCATAAATGAAGGAAAAGAAATTATTCATCGTCACTTTCTTCATCAGCTTCTTGAAGCCATTTAAGGAATGGTTTAGCTGCTTTACGAACTTTCTTTGAAATATCTTTAGGAACATATTTCTTGGAAACCTTAGAACCCCACGCAGTAATAACTTCTTCACTAATTAAGTCTTTATCATAAACTGTGACCAAAATCTTTGGGAGAGCAGGAATTAAAGCTTGATTTTCTAATCCCAAGTATCTTTCTAAACCACCCAAGAACGCCTTTTCGAAGTCAGCATCATGGTCAATCAATTTAGCTAATAAACCTAAATGTTCTTCAATCTGTTCGATTATATCATTATCGAATAATGTCTGAGCTAAAACTTGAATAGTTTCAGGATCTTCAAGAATGTCTAATTCGACAATCTTCTTATAAATATCAATATCGCTTGGCAAGTCGTCTTTTGAATCCTTAGATTCATCCAATAACCATTCCCCAAACTTATTGAATTTTTCTTGGTTTTCATTTAAAGTCAAACCTTCTAATTCTCTAGCTCTTGCTTCAATTGCTTCCTTCGACATATCAACAGCCCAGTCATCATCAGCAACTTCAATGGTTTCATTAGCTAATGCAGCTGCTTCAGCATTGATTTTTTTAGTTAAGACATCATCATCATCATTTTGTTCACCAGCTGGTTTTTGATTAACAGTCTGCCCTGAAGCAATATCAGAAATAGACTTACCACCACCAACAACATTGGCGGTAGCAGTGGCAGACTTCTTACCCTTACCTCCCTTACCACTACCTGCTGGTGGATTCTTCAAAATATATGAGTATAACTTATGTCTTGGATCAATAACCGAAATATGACCACATGCTTTACAATCTCTTTGAAGTCTATCCTTTTCTTTAATTTGAATTTCAGTTTCTGGATTCTTGCAACTTGCACACAAAACAAACTTATTAATGAATCCATCCAATGAATCTTGTAATTCGCTTGCATCATGACTACCATTAATTAAACAACGTTCTGTGTTAGTTTGAGCACCCAATTCATAACCGAAGTATTTGATAACGTAATCTGGTGATCTTCCCAAAGCTCTGGCAACTTCTGCCACGTTAACAATGACAGTTTTAATACCATTCCCTCTACCTTCAACCTTTGATTGAATCAAAGGCATCTTATAACGGTAGAACGGATCTGTGTTATCACGACAAATATTTACAAACGACATATTGATTTATTTGGTATCGTATTAATATAGAAATGAATTACTATGTGAAATAAATTTACCGTTGTTCTATACCTTTACTGTTGGTGATATTGATTACTGATGAAATTTTTTTGATTAAACATTTTGTGCATCCAAAGTCACGTGATATATAAGTTTATAAGATACATGCCTATAACGATCTAAAGGAAGTCTTTAGAGCATAAAGTAGTGAAGTGATTCGTTAAATAACAATGCTAGACGTCTTCGGTTGATATAGATGTATAATCAAATTATTTCTATTAATTATTTAAATTCTAGACTAGGAAAAGCGTTAGCTTTTGATAGCACCATACACCTGTTAGCATGAGATAGATAACCCTTTATCTTACCACTACTTATTAGATTTGCCAAAATACATTCGACTGAATCCAAGCTATATGCGAAGTTGGAATCATCATATTTATGTTTTGTTGAAAATTCTAGAGCTAATTGAATAGCACTTAGTGGTATAATATGAGATTTAGTTTCTGAGTTTAGCGAATTAATTATTGAGACGGTCTTTTTGACAAGTTTTAGATAGCATAAAGATTTCATCATTTCAAATAAAAGATAAAGATGCCTCTTTAACAATATTAATTGGTATTTGGTTAAGGCTTGGTCGAATTTTTTTAAGTTACCATTCTTTATGGCATCAAACAAATTGTCCTTGTATATTAACTTTAGGTTTGGAAATTTCTCCCACATTTCGTTCGATGGAGACAACCGTTTGTTGTAAAGCTTTAGTGGCAACAAAACAATCAATATTTTCTCTGTTTGATGTTTCACGTTTTTGGGATCTGAATAGCAAGACAAAATCTCCATTGCCTTTACTAACTTCTCTTCACTAGCAGCGAAATCTGCGTCATCAAGCGAAAGTAATGCGCTATAATACAAGTATGTAACAGCGTACCTTTTTGAGGAGCCGGCACCATTCAATTTGGGTAAGTTGAATCTCGTACCTTTTAAGGCCTTTTCAACAGACTTCGCCAACTCTAACTTACCTAGCTTGAAGTAAATCTTAATGAGATTCCCCAAGAAAAAATAAATATCTAACCTTTTCGATTGAGTCAAATCAAGATTCTTATCATTTAATGACAACTTAAACAGCCCATTTATCGTAGCAGCTAGACGCTCCAACGAGGAAGATGAGGTGCCATACTCGTTATTTTCCAAATTAGAAAGCTCTATTTCTTCTTCCTCCGGAAAATTCTTCAGCCTTACCTGGTAAACGCTTATTAACTCGGTGCATGCATTGATAAGCGGTTTATTGATCCAATTAGTCTGTGTGTCTGCTGCTCTGTTCAAATTATTCACCATTTCATTCAAATCGAAAAATGACGCATTGATATTGTTAGCAATATAAACCGATTTCATCAACTTCAAATAACTTCGAATAACATTACGAAACTTTTCTGGGACAGGATAGAGATCGAAATCATTGGGCTCTGGGAAATGAGCTCTGATAGTACCTTCGTTAATCCCAGGATTAATGGTAATGCAGGTCCTGAATTTTTGTGAGTCCTCCGAATTCACCAGCAGGCAAACCTTCTGGATGTACTCCGACAACGGTGTATTCATGTTTATCCTACCTAGCGCCCGATAAACTAGACATCGAGGTGCTCTATGTAACTATTCTATGTCTTGTATCCCATACTACCATACTGCATATAGATTTAAATGCCACAAAACCCCAAAAAACGTCATTCTTACACCTTCAACGTCGATCTCCAGGAGCATGAAAGAATGATAATGGTGTTCCGGACCATGCAAACATCCCCAGACTTTCAACCCTTGTATATCTTGGCTGAATAAACTTACTGTGCCAGTATTGTAGATCCGGACCAGGATTTTAAATAGGAGTAGCTCGTCTTCCAAAATAATCGTGTTGATTACATAAGCATTTGAAAAACTCGCTAAATCACTAACAAGTGAACTAAATGTTTAACAAACTAGTAAAGGTCAATACGTTGGAGACCAGTTAAGTGATAGTTTATGGAATTTTAAGAAAATATAAGCAAACAATAGAGAGATAATTATTCATACCAAAGAAAATCAAATAACTACGAGCAAACTTGAGGATGAATAGTAATTTTAATAACGGTACTAATCCTTCATCTCCACCTCCTTCGATAAGTCTCACGCCATCAAATTCTTGTAAAAATACAGGAAAGCCAAGGAGCAGATCAGGGACGTTGCCATCGTCTTTTTTGAGTGCAGGTGGAGCTATGAGCAATGCGGGATCGTTGTTGGAAGAAAATGGCCCAATGGCCAATTCAACCGGTTCGTTGGCAAATAGCTACAACTCGGAATCATTGTGTTTGCCAACTATGGACACGATTTCGCTTGCAGTTTCATCATCGCCAAACACACAAGCTGTCGACATTCCGAATGGAGGAAATAGCAACTCAAGAAGGATGAGATCAGGGTCATTGTTTTCGACCAATTCAATCTGGAATGATGATGCATTATCGCTTCATTCACCATCGCAAAATGGCACAAGCATGCTTGATACATTTGATCTTAACAGTACTGCTAATACTAATTGTAAGAGTAATGTTAATGATACTAGCAGCACGAATAGCAATAATAGTTTCATAAGCCCAGTACTTCATGCCCAAAACTCCACGGTATCACATCATAGTAATACTAATCCGTCAAGCACACCTACATCGGCCAATAATAATGCGAATATGAATACTACTAGCAATCAAAGATACAGATCATATACGACAACCGCAGCTATACCAAACGTTAGTTCATCTTCAATATCTTTATCGAATAATTCTTATTCGATTGATCCAATGAACTCGAACATGATGAGTAGTTCTCCATTTCCTCCTTCTAATAAGACAAATGACATAAATGCATTGTTGGACAATTTAATGATCAATATGAATAATAATCATAATTCGAATAATACGAGACACAGATCCCAAACTTATTCGGGTACCACACCTGTATTACCTGAATCCAGCCTTCAGCAGCAACTACCATCTCAACAGCAGCACCAAGAACAGTTATTAGCACAAAACTTATTCCAGCAAAACCCTCTGCAACACCCAAATCATGTTTTGGGCCAAAAGCCTTTATTGCAAGATGACTTTGTTTTATCTCAATTAATGATCACGACTTCCTTCGAGAATCCAAAGTTGGGTCCAACTATGAGTATTTTGTTTGATAATTTACCTCAATTTATTGACTCAATAAAATTATGGTCTATTTTAAATAATTCTTTGGGCAATAATAGATCGTTGGGAAATATAAAAAGTGTGAGAATCTCTTCAACAAGTACTTCTAAATTAGCTTTAGTCGAATGTACTTCTGTCGACTTGGCAATGACATTGAAAGCTAATTTTAATCATTTGGAATTAGTTCCAGGAGTTGTTTTATATGTGGCATTTGCAAAATTTGCTGAAAATTCAAATGGCGGTACAAATAATAATGAGGCTTCATATACGAGTGGAAACTCTAATCCGGCGGCATCATTGCAGCCAGCTCCACAGAAAAATGGTGGTGTACGTTCAGTTTCTGAAGCCTCGAAGCCTTCACCTACCGATTTGTTGTCTATCCGAGATAACTTAGTCGCAGCTATTAATAGATTATCCAGCTCTAGTAAAGTTGTTGATTTGAATAAAATAGTATCCATCATCAACAAGTCAATTTCTTATCCAAATGAGAATTATCAAGATAATTTTGGTCCTTTACCTGATCCAATTCCGTTACGTCAATTTGATTCTCCTAAGTTAAGAGAATTACGTAAGGTTTTGGAAAATAGTGAACAGCTACCATCTCAGGCATCTGGCGCTAATAACATATCAGATTCTGATGAAAATGAAGCTTCAAATAAAGTAATGAATCAGTTGGAATTAGAAGAATTATGCTTAGCAATGTTAGATGAGTTACCAGAGTTATGTTATGATTACCTTGGTAATACTATAGTACAAAAGATTTTCACAGTTGTTGAATCTCCTCTCATCAAGTTAATGATGGTAAAGGAAATTACTCCGTTTTTAACCCAATTAAGTATTCATAAAAATGGGACTTGGGCAATCCAAAAGATTATTAACTTATGTAATGAAGATTATCAACAAAAGTATCTCATTGGTGCAAGCTTAAAGCCCTACGCGGTTAAATTATTCAATGATCAATTTGGTAATTACGTGTTACAGGGTTGCCTCAAATTTTCTTCACCATTCAATGACTTCATGTTTGAGACAATGCTAGACAATTTTCTTGAAATTAGTTTTGGTAGGTTTGGAGCAAGATGTATTAGAACCATTTTAGAAACTGCAAATGAAAGTAATGTAATTTCAAATGAACAAGTAATACTAGTGGCTGGATTGATTGTTGAGTTTGCCAACGAATTAGTTGTTAATAGTAATGGATCCTTATTGATTACATGGTTCTTGGACACATTCAATGGGTGTGGAGCAAGTAAAGACAATAGATTTGAGCTATTAACAGAAAAGCTCTTGCCCAATTTAGAAAAATTGTGTATTCACAAATTAGCCAATTTAACTATATTGAAGATCTTGAATAATAGATCCGATCTTAACCTGAAGCAAACTATTATGGATTCGATCTTTGGCAAGTTTGAAGGATCTGAAGATGATTTTAATAAACCTCCCTCAAAATTATTAGAATCCATTCTTAGCGAGACTCAGGAAAATTCAGCGGGCCCATTGTTTGTTTATAAGATTTTATCCAATCCATTGATGTTGACTGTTAACGAAGAGAATGATTCCGATAAAAATACTAAATATCAACAATTCATTATTCAACAAATTAGAAGGATACTTTTAGAAGTAAACATAACTAATTTCCAGGCTTATAAGAAGTTGATGGATGAGGTTGGATTATCAACAACAAGGTTGAATAGATCTACCTCTATAGGAAACAGAAGGAATAAAAGAGGGGGTCGTGCCAATTCTAACTCAAATAAAGGTCCACAGGGCCAATCCCAAATACCTCAGCAGCATATAATTAATCCAATGGGGTATTTGGTTGGACAAAATGTTCCAGTTCAAAATGCATCCGCTGGTCAGAATTATGGGTTACCGCCTCAAATTGCTCAGCAGCAACAACAACAACAGCAGCAGCACTCCCGCCAGCAACAACAACAACAACAAATACAGCAACAAGGTTATCATATGATGATGCCTCCTCAAATGATGATGTCCATGAATAACCAGCCTCAAACTAACCTCGGTCCTCAACAGCATGGGATTCAACCTCAGCAATTGAGCCAACAGCAGCAACATGATATGGCTGTCATGCAGCAATTGGAACAATTATCCTTAAGCTCCGCAGCTTTAGGATATAATTCCAATCCAGGTACGCCTGGAGTGAGTACTGGACAAAGAAATCTGTTTTTCTAAGTCACGAATTATATATCTATAGAACCGACTTATTAAAACCTAGCGACAAATTCGTCATCACTCAATTTACTAAAATCATATCAATTTAAAAATCATTTTCGCTCAAAAAAAATATTTAATGCTTCATTTCGTTCATTTTCTGTATTGGGTTATTTATTTATATACATACAATTATCATCTTGTATAAATAATATTTAATATATTAATCTTAGGTATTCAATCGTTCCTATTACATAACTTTGTAACAATATGCCCTGGTACTTCTTATTACATAGAAACACTTCTTCCGCAGATAATGTGAAATCCTGTATATTGCATTATTATTCTTAATGGCGATAAATCGATTCACAATCACATATGTATTGATCATATAATATCATTAAATCGACATTAGTAAGAATAAAACTAAAGCATTAGGTTTTCTTTAAGCTAGTCTTCAGTTAGCATAGAATCAAAGCAATATTAATTGTGGTGATTGTTGTTTGAATTCATAAGGATTCTGTTTAACGTGGTGTGAATTTGCTTTTAAGTTTACCGCCAGTATTCCAGTTGGCATCTGATTCAATTATAAAAGTTAAGAAAAGATAGAATCTTCAAGTGTATTTGATATCATTAGTTTGTTTCATCGAATTTCAATTATTATCAGACTGTTCCATAGAGCGACTACTAAGTCCCATTTAATATTATAACCCCCATGAAAATGCGTTCTCCGAATAACATTATAGAAGATAATGATATATCACATAATGCAAGCAATAGCAGCAGGACTTTGCCTTCATTTTCGCAAATGCTTGCCCGGAGTAAGAATAATAACAACTATTTGAATAGCAATAACGGTAGTAATAGCAGCAGCGTTAACCAAGAATTTGAATTTCAAATGGATAATGATTCGAGTAGCGATTATAGGGAGTTACGTAATTCAATAATTGAGAGACGTCAGTCTTCTACTTCGAACCAGAGAACTGAAATTCAAAGGTTGAATTACAAAAACTCACTTTTGTTGAATCTCCCGACCGAAATTTTATTGCAGATATTCCATCATCTTGACAGAAAGGAATTATATTCGTTATTAACAGTTTGCCATGAATTTGCTGATTTGATAATTGAGATCCTTTGGTTTAGACCCAATATGCAAAACGATAGCTCTTTCAAGAAGATCAAAGCAATAATGGAAATTCCAAAAGATGCAACCCATTGGGATTATCGATCATTTATTAAAAGGCTAAATTTATCATTTATGACTAAGCTTGTGGATGATGATGTATTGAATTTGTTTGTTGGATGTCCTAAATTGGAAAGGCTTACTCTAGTCAATTGTACAAAATTGACTTATAGTCCAATAACTGCAGTCTTAAAAAACTGTGAAAAATTGCAATCAATAGATTTAACTGGAGTAACAAATATTCATGATGATATAATACTTGCGTTGGCGAATAATTGTCCACGCTTACAGGGCTTGTATGCCCCTGGTTGTGGTAGTGTTTCCGAAGATGCAATTCTTAAACTATTAAAATCTTGTCCTATGCTTAAAAGAGTAAAATTCAATGGTAGTACGAACATCACTGATAAAAGTATAGAAGTAATGCATGAAAACTGTAAGTCATTAGTCGAAATAGATTTACACAACTGTCCTAATGTTACTGATAAGTATTTGAAGCTAATTTTCCTCAATTTATCACAGTTACGAGAATTTCGGATAAGTAATGCAGCTGGTGTTACAGATAAATTATTCGAGCTACTTCCTAGTGAATATTATCTAGAAAAGCTTAGAATAGTTGACATAACTGGTTGTAACGCAATAACTGATAAATTAATTGAGAAGCTTGTGATGTGTGCTCCGAGATTGAGGAATGTTGTCTTGTCAAAGTGTATGCAAATAACCGACGCATCATTGAGAGCTTTATCTCAATTAGGGAGGAGTTTACATTATATTCATTTAGGCCATTGTGGTCTAATCACAGATTTTGGAGTGGCGTCGTTGGTAAGGTCTTGCCATAGGATTCAATACATTGATTTAGCTTGTTGTTCCCAATTAACTGATTGGACATTAGTCGAATTGGCAAATTTACCTAAATTAAGACGGATAGGATTGGTCAAATGCAGCTTAATATCAGATAGTGGAATACTAGAATTAGTAAGACGTCGCGGTGAACAAGACTGCTTAGAGAGAGTTCATTTATCTTATTGTACAAATTTAACTATAGGCCCAATTTATCTATTGTTGAAGAATTGCCCGAAGTTGACACATTTATCATTGACAGGCATTTCGGCATTTTTGAGAAGAGAAATCACACAATACTGCCGTGATCCGCCGCCAGACTTCAATGAACAACAGAAAAATTCATTCTGCGTGTTTTCTGGACATGGAGTTAGCCAATTAAGAAACCATCTAAATCAAATAATGGAAGACAGATCTTATTTGATTGACCATGGTGACATGCATGCATTATTTCATGAAAGAAGACGAAGATTTATGAATGGAGGAAATGATATGGATGACGAAGAAATGAATCTATGGGTAAGACAGCGTGGCCTAGGAGTGCTACAAGGTGGTGAAGTGGGGAACCCTGAGGTGGCTGAAATTAATAGAGAAATCTTCAGAGAATTGAACGAAGGTAATATGGGCCCCGAAGAAATGAGAGAGCACTTCCAAAGATTAATTCGAAATCATCATCAGCAACGTTTGCTCCAACGGCAGATGCAAGAACAAGATCTCCAATTACAACCAGATCAACTAAACCAAGATCCCCAAAATGCTCCTCAAATAGAACAGCCAGCAGTTTTCCCTAATGGCGATCAACTCATACAATTCGTTAATGGAGAAGGAGAAGACGACGATGACGTGGAAATGCAACCTGTTGATTTATTTCCTCGGGATAGAAATCCCCCTGCATAAAAATAACATATTCGGGTATATCTCAACTACTTTAATTCTCATAGTTTCTCTACATAGTTAAATCGTCTTATTTAATCGCAAATTGACAAATATATAATCTCCGTATGGAAACAAATTCTGTTATATAGATGATTTATATGATAAAAATCTTTAATTTGTACGTCGAGGAACTAATAATTCAGGAATTCCAAGTTGGCCACAAATACCTATTAAATTCAGTTGATGGCTTTGTAATATATTCCTAATTCTTGTCAGAACTGCCATATTTTCATAGCTTCGTAATTTGTAATGTAGATAAGCGACAGTTTCATCAATTTTTGTGTTGCTTGACCGAGAAAGGTTATGAATATATAATAATTTCTGACTGATTTTAGGCTTATTTTTAGCAGCTGCTTTTGTTTCATCCGTTTTTTTAATCTCTTTCTGATCATACTCAATTATATTATTGGTATAAAGACCCCCCTTATTGTAAATATGAGCACCAGATTCTCTCTCGGGTAAGGGGTCAGGAGTTGGATATGTGAGCATAATTGTTTTTTTTGGAGGTGGAATTGTATTTTCATCAACTGCTGCAATCAAGGGAAACTTCTTCGAAGCAGACGTATCAAGTTTAGCGTTTTTGTTCATATCCAAACAAGCTAATGTGGTATTATTTTCTTGGGGTAGTGGGATAGACAGGCGATTGTTGTAGATTTTTTTGACATCTCTCAGATGACTTGGGTTTGCTTCAAACTTGAATATAACTCTTGGATCAATCACATTCTCCTTATCGTAATTACCTATCAGCAGCAAATTGCTCTCATAATTATAATTAACTAACAATGGTTCAATTTCCCTATTAATTCCACTAGTATCATTAATAATATCTCTGAGAGGCTCTCCTAATAAATAATTTCCACTGTCTGCTAACGGAAATGTTAAAGATGGTTCTGATTTCTTTTCGACATCTTTCAATCCAAGAGGAAGTATGGTTCCTGTTACGACATCATATCTTTCATATAAAGCATTTTTGTCCCGAGAGAGAGCAGTATTGTGCGTAGGTTTTTCCTTAAATATTTTAGGATTATTGTACAAATCCCCATTGATTTCTGCACCATTAGGAGAGCCATCACGGCCATACCTTTTGCAGCCAATACCTATTCCTAGATTCTTATCCCATATACCCAGTGAATGAGATACTTTGTCAAGAATAGACCTTTTTTTGCCATCATTTTGAGGATCCATGCATCGCTGTCGTTTATTCAATTCATGCGACAGTTCCAACTTACGCTTACAATACGATTTATGCCCCAACCCACCGCCAATACCCTCAATTACAGGACCATCATGAAAGCCTCCAAAAAATACATCTTCCCCATCTTCCATATTCAGGTTAGGTTCATAGTCTGAGCTCTTAAGAAAACTTATTCCAAAATGATGCTGTTTGTCCTCCGCCATTCGATGCATTTTTGGTTGCGAATTTCTTCCATCTGATTCAGTAGTCCTACAGCTACCTGGATCTTCCAAAAAATCATCTTTTTTGCTTCCAAACCCCATTAGTTCATCCATATCCGATTCTGTATTACCTACATGCTATTAGTATTTGAAACCTTCCGTTTCTACTAAATTATCATTTAGCCGCCCAGTCACAAAGTAATCTTACACATTGATTCCTCATCAGGATCTGATTTAATAAACTTCATAAAAGAATCATTATTGATATCTTCATCATCCATTATATCTAACATATCATTCTATGCCTATCAAAACTCAAACTTGTTAAATTAACTGGTGTATATCTATCACTACCAGAACAACATGTAAACTACCAAAAACTGGTTCACAAAAAGTGTTAGGGTTTCACTCCTATAAAATAAGACGAGTCACGAGCTTAATCTGTTGAGCATGATTTCTGTCATTTTTTATCGGTTCAAGTTTGTGATGAAAATTTTCAGGTAAATTTTTATTGAGCATGGTACACGCCCGATTTAATGAGTGAGGTTTCGTCTCATTCTATCATTATAGACATGAAATATTAGTAGCTATTTTCTTCTGTTACTAGTATAGTCAATTACCATAGACAATTATAGTTAAAAATGTATGTTTCATAAGAGGAAGAGAAGGAGAACATTACAATGAACATCTTGATGAAGTCATGTATTCTACTTATTAGTGTTTTGATGGATTGATATATTTAGTGAAAAATTTCTAAACTACAGTGATAAAATATGAAAATTAATTTTCGAACCGAATAATAAGAACATAGAATAGAACGTTGGAGTTTTCAAATAGGGAGATGGATAGATACAAGAAGGAAACATAAGTTTATGAAGCAAAGAATTAGAACCATTCGTTTTGTAAGGACTGAAAAGTTTTTCAGTGCATGGCAAATTATCAAGATATTTATTGTAGTGAAATTTCACAGTGGATTCAAAAGTATTTCGAGCAATATACTAACAGAGATATAGGACTAAGAGAACTAAGAAGGTTGGTATTACCGGTAAATTCGGTGTCAGATACGGTTCTTCATTAAGAAGACAAACCAAGAAGTTGGAAGTCCAACAACACGCTAAATACGATTGTTCATTCTGTGGTAAGAGAACTGTCCAAAGAGGTGCTGCTGGTATCTGGACTTGTAAATCTTGTCGTAAGACTGTTGCTGGTGGTGCTTACACTGTTTCTACTGCCGCTGCTGCTACCGTTAGATCTACCATTCGTCGTTTAAGAGACATGGCTGAAGCTTAAGTTTACTTCGTCTTGATTAATCAAACAAACAATTGTTTAACTTAGAAAAATAAATAACATTTTGTAATTTTAAGTTCCGGTTATAGTCAGGTGTGTTTTATATCATAAATGTTTATAACTTACACTCTCTAGCGATGATATTGTTAATAAACAAAAAATAAAAGGTTTACGATAAATATCCTATACGTAGAATATGTTTAGATGTAGTCAAATACTTGCTAGAGGTGCTAGAACTTGTTTTAATATTGGCACGTGAGTCCATATCAAAAATCAAAAGCTAATTCCTTCTAGTCTATACGAACCCTTTTACATGACTAGTACAGGATTTTGAATATGTCTACCGTGTTCGAATTCCCAAAAATCCATGCATTTCCTCCTCTATATACCAAGCAACCTAACTTGACTATACTACATAATCAGCTTGAGTCGTGGGGGGAAATAATATTATCATATTGTCAGCATTACAAGATTACTTCGTTATCCTTACAGGGAGCCATATTGCATACACAATTGAATGATGTGGATATTAATGAAGTACCGCCATTATTCGAGAATAGGAATATCAACAGATCTGTGAGCGACGACTTTAAAGCAATGATATTTAAGCATTTAATTCATAAACTTCATAGAGCCGAATATATTAACCCAAAGCAACCAGAAGCAGGAATATTGATATATTGGAAAACTTTGGTTGAATGGGCCAATATTTTACATGACTTTGTTGAAAGGACCGGCCAGTTGGGTTCTGTTCTTACTGTTTACGAATTAACTAAGCTGGAAGATTCTGGCGTTGATGAAGATTTGAAAGACTTAGACTACAACTTACTCGTAAGAATATTAAAGGGAGTATTGATCAAACAAGGAAGAGCCCAAATATTAATGAATGAAGATGGTACTCAAATTGGAGGCGTAAAAATAGTCTGATTCTATGGTACATGGCCATACTGCATTATAATTATTTAGCATTGAATATACAGCGAAGGAGTCGAACGTATTAGCCACCATTAACCACTTTGCCATCTTGATAAGCTTGTCTTCGGATTGTTGAGTCCAAGGCTAACTTATTTCTTTCTATTCAGAAAGAGGCATATATCAACTCATATATAATATGCTAAATCAAGGTACCTCAAATACTCAACTATTAAAAAAAGCCTACAGTATAACGAGGTGTATAATTTAGCAAACATGCCAGAAATTTCAATTACTTCCGCATTTGTTAGTCTACCGGCTACGGCGTAACGTGTTTTTTTTTTTGAATTTTTTTATCGCAGCTCATCTCCATTATAAAAAGGAATATCGTTCCCGAAGATATAAGTAAGAACCTTTTACTTCTTTCCTCCCGCTTAAATAATTCATTTAAGAGGGCGTATCTATAGCTTCTTAATAAACATTGAATAATTCGCATATTTCTTTATTAGTGTAACTTTCATAATACTACTACAAAAAACTTAGATAATTGAGAATGAAATACGTCGTTGTCTCTGGTGGTGTCATTTCTGGTATCGGTAAGGGTGTTTTAGCATCCTCCACTGGGTTATTATTTAAAACATTAGGTTATAGAGTGACTTCTATCAAAATTGATCCGTATATGAACATCGATGCTGGTACCATGTCTCCTTTAGAACATGGTGAATGTTTTGTTTTGAATGATGGTGGGGAGGTCGATTTGGATTTAGGTAATTATGAAAGATACTTAAATACCACATTGACTAAGGATCACAATATTACCACTGGTAAAATTTACTCTCATGTCATCGAAAGAGAAAGAAAGGGAGATTACTTGGGTAAAACCGTTCAAGTTGTTCCTCATGTCACCGGTACAATCCAAGACTGGATTGAAAGAGTCGCTGTTGTTCCAGTTGATGATTCAGGATTAGAACCCGAAATTTGTATCATTGAATTAGGTGGTACTGTTGGAGATATTGAAAGTGCTCCATTTGTTGAAGCCTTGAGACAATTTCAGTTCAGAGTTGGTGTTGAAAACTTCGCTTTGATTCATGTTTCATTAGTTCCTGTTATTCACGGAGAACAAAAGACGAAGCCAACCCAAGCTGCCATTAAAGATTTAAGATCTTTAGGTTTGACTCCTGATATGATTGCTTGTAGATGTCAAGAAGAATTAGAAGTTGCGACTATTGAAAAGATTGGAATGTTTTGTCACGTTGGTCCTGAACAAGTTATTGCTGTTCATGATGTTAACTCAACTTATCACGTTCCATTATTGTTAAAGGAACTGAGAATGATGAAATTCTTAGAAAAGAAGTTAGCTTTAGATACTAGCAAATTGACCAAGGAAGCTTTGTTGAAAGGTGAAAATTTATTGACTAGATGGAGAACTTTAACATCTCAGCATGACAACTCTTTCGAAACCACCACTATTGCATTAGTTGGTAAATATACTAATTTAAAAGATTCTTACTTGTCAGTTATTAAGGCTTTAGAACATTCGTCTATGAGCTGCAAGAGAAAGTTGAAAATTGAATGGGTTGAATCTACTGACTTAGAAGAAAAGTCACAAGAAAACAACTTGGCTGATTATCACAAGGCCTGGCACTCAATTTGCCAAGCTGATGGTATATTGGTACCAGGTGGCTTTGGTAATCGTGGTATTGAAGGTATGGTCGCAGCCGCCAAATACGCAAGAGAAAACAATGTCCCATACTTAGGTGTTTGTTTAGGTTTGCAAATTGCTGTCATTGAGTTCGTTAGAAATGTTTTAGGTTACACCAATTCAACTTCAATGGAATTTGATGCTACTGTGGAAGAAAAAACCGCCTCTGTTGTTTACATGCCAGACGTCGACCAGATTAAATTGGGTGGTACTATGAGATTAGGGATCCACAGCACCAAATTCACTGAAGGCTCGGAATGGTCAAAATTAAGACAATTATATGGTGGTGCTGAGTCTGTCTTAGAGAGACACAGACATAGATATGAAGTCAATCCTCAGTTAATAGGCGAAATAGAAGCCAAGGGCTTACAGTTTATTGGTAAGGATGAAACTGAGAAGAGAATGGAATTATTCGAATTGAAGGATCATAAATTTTTCTGTGGTACTCAATATCACCCAGAATACTTATCTAAGGTCTTAGACCCTTCCAGACCTTTCTTAGGTTTGGTTGCAGCAGCTTCTGGTATTTTAGATGAAGTTTTATCCAGAAAAGACTTAAATTACAAAGGTGAATTCTAATTTTTTTATCTTATACGTAGAACTGTTTTCTTATCAATATTTGTCTTCATTAATTTATATTATTAACCCAATTGCATTTTCTTTACATATATAGTATATATTATAATAGAAACTTATTTCATGACTTTTTGTAGACAAGCTATCCTCAAAAATTAATAGCAATTTTATACAGAGCAGCCGAGCTGCGAATTACCATTTCATGTAATCAGCAGCTTCTGTATATGAGCTCCAAACAGCCTGTTGGACTCACTAGCAAACGTGCAAATAGCTATTTGAGATTTAGGCTACTGAGACAATTTAGCTTTGAACAGTCATGCGTGCGGGAGTTCAGCTGTAAATGCAGCAAAAGTCACGCAGCACAAAACCGAAATTTTAAGGGTATAAATAAGACTCCAACACTGAAACATTGGTGAAGAGTATTATTATTATTATTAATTAAGATTATAAAAATGGCTTCTATTACTCAAAAAATTATCGTCGACAACTCCGAAGAATCAAAGGGCTGTACTTGTGGATCTGACTGTAAGTGTGAACACTGCACTTGCGGATCTGAAAAGAAGTAAATCAGGACACTCTTAGCTTGTGAACCAATTGCTTACTATGTAATTGAAGTTAATGGTGCTTTAATGAATTATTCTAGCTTATTTCACTAAGTTAGTGGTTTGGGGGTATTTAAAATATTTAGGGTGTTCTATTAGTTTTTATTAATAAATGATTTGGTGTTCAACATTTTTTCATGTAAGAGATCAGATTAGGCGAAAATATTGTCATGATTTTATAGGCTATAACCAATTCAATTAATTGCCACTGATAAAGGTTGCATGTAGACTAAGTTCCATCTATGCTATGTATACTTATTTAAAAATTTAGTAAATTCTTCCTCGCCATTAAGCTCATTCAATTTAATGACGTTTTGTTTACTTATAACCTCTAATTTTAAATTCTCTTTTAAATAGGTCTTCACTTGTTTGTTATCGGCCAATTTATTCGACAAAGTCTGATTGAAGTCTGATTTAGCAATCAAATAGATACCTAACCAACTCGAGGAATAGCTGTCACATATTTCAATCGATCTCAAGAAGTTATTCTTCGCATTGTTTAAGATTGAGATTGCTTCTAATTGTCTGTCTTTTTTATCTAGTGTCTTGTTGGAGAATTCTTGTAAAAACTTATAATAGTAGAATAATCCCACTTTGTAGAATACGTTGTAAGCAGATGGTTCTTGTAATAAAATTTCTTGCAAGCAATGTATAGCCTTTTCATAATGTCCAATCTTTTTATATTCATTTGCCAACTCTGCCCATGTAATAGCATCTGATGGTTGTAAATCTAGATAGTAATTTAAGCTGGCAATATAGTCTTCATTGTTATCAGGCTTTCTACTGAAGGTAACTAATCTTCGAGATAGTTTTAGTTCGTCTGCATTTTGTCCTAACATTTTCATCGCCGCTTCATCGTCGCCTATGGCTTCAAAATAAATTGATTGTAACAATTTAACTCGCTGTGATTTTTCAGATCCAAATTGATCAACAAGCCTATCTAAACATGTTTTGGCTTCCACGTCATGATTTGTCATTAATGATATATAGAATTGCAATTCGTACAAATTGAATAACTCAATTGTATCAATAGATTCTGCATTTACGGATAAAAACAGAGTTATTTCATTATATGTGTTTTGCAAAACATCAGGCTGAAAATTTACATAAATCCCTGATGCAGCTATGGACAATAATTTATCCTTGACAAGGTTTATTGATGTTTCTGACATTGATGATTGTTCTGTAAATTGATATCTATCTTTTTTTACTGATTCAAACTATTTCATGAGATTTAACATTAGTGCGATATTGAAAGTACATTTTACATATTTTATTATATATACATCGGTACAATGTCCAATGAACTATCAAAGGAATGTGATTCACTCTTAGCTAGTACATCGATTCTTGATCATCATTATGGTATTCCAGATATAACTAAAAATCACATAAAGCTTACTAGTAGTAACAAGTCCATGGAACTTGAGAAAGAGTACTATAGACTACATGGCGAACTTAGTCAAAAATTAAACAAACTAACATACTTGAACAAACTTGATGAATTGAACGGACAATCTGTTGACAAAATTGAAGAGCAATATCATGAAATTCTTAATAATAAACTTGATAAGATTCCGATATTAGAATATGCAAAAGATGACGAAATATCAAAATTGAAAGCTATACGACAATATTATGAATTACAAGTCGATAATTTCAAGACAAGATTATTGCTTAATAATTACTTACAGATAACTTTACCTATTTTAAGATCAATTCATAAACTAGATACTGGAATTACTACGACTGAGATGAATATATCTCAAAATTTATCCAGTTTATATTCAATCAATGAACATGATAAAAATGCAAATGTAAACAAATTGATAAAATCTTATCAGGAATTAAATAAGAATAACAAGACGTTAGATAAATTGGCTTATTCAATTTCTAATACTCTTAACAATGAATTACAATCCAAGCTAAAAGACTTGAATAACCTCAGTGTTAATTTGAAAGAGAAGCATACTATATTACTAAAATTGAAGAGAGATCAGATCAAAGAATTTCTAGACGAAAATGATAATGGAGTTTATGAAAAGTTTCATACTTTAGTTAATGAATGGTCATATATTTCAATAATTTGTGAACTCTTATCCAGCTTTATTATCAGTCTCCCAATTGATTGGTATCAAGATCGGTCTTTACGGAGAATCCTCTTTGAAATTGAAAACATATCACTGAAAATATCAAAATATCAACTGATAATCAACGTCAATAGTCTCAAAAATTTTGAACTTGAAGAATTATATATGATTGATTTAGATGAGTTAGAAATTGAGAGTGATACTAGCAGCAATGATTGATTTGATAATTATTAAATTATACTAACTATGTACATGCAACAATATTTATTTTCATACCTGGAATAACCTTTTATTTACCACATCCCAGTTAATACAATCCCAAAAATTTGAAAGATAATCGGCTTTACCAGTAACTCCATAATCATTAATAAATGCGGCATCCCAGCAATTAATACCTAATAATGGTAAACTAAAATCCCTTTCTTGTTTGCTTGCCAAATGCTTTAAATTATTTAAGTATTCGAAGCTACCTTCATCAATACCACCATTCAAATCTAATGATTGATTTTTTCCATAGTAATATGGAGTGCCGTCATTACCACATTTCACGATTTTGACTGATTTGTCTGGTAATTCAACAAGAAAAACCCAACCCTGGCCGAATGATGAGTCGGCAACTAGTAAGAAATGATCACGAAAAGATTCTATGTTAGCAAAATCTTGGTCTGCCAATCTTTCTAATAAGAATCTTGATGGCTTTGTCTTTTGTGCTTCTGTCTTATTTGCTAATTGTTCAAAGCAAAAATGGTTATTGTGAGCTTGGGAAGCAAAATGAAATGTATGTTGTTCTGTCGTTTGTTTAGCTGTTTGCAATAAAATTTGGTAGGGAGTTCTCAATTCGTTTTCAGTACCATTAGTTTGTAAAGTTAAATTCAACGTTAAATATTTTTGGTAATCCACCCAAGAAGATTTGAAACCTTTAGGCGAATACAAACCTTCAATACCATTTTGTAAGAAGCTATCTTGATTTTTCAAGACTGGCACTTCGTGCAAACTTCTTCTAGACACAGAAATTGAACTCTTAGCTACTTTAAACGATCTCCTAAACATACTCTCAGCCTTTACTATGTATCTTTCAGTTGTTACCTTAGTAGTAGTAATTCGACTGAAAATTTCGAGAATAATTTTTTGGAAATGGTAAATGAACGACCAAATATAAATTCTATCATAAGCCTATATAAAGTACAACGAGTAACTATATAGTATTGGATTCAACTGTACAACTTAGAATTGGAATATTTTGTGACACCCACATTGTGTCCCTTAATAACTTCTTTGGATCGTTGTTGCTCTTATTAGATATCTTTTTTAATACCTCACTATAAGAGCATTCTTGTACTTTATACTCTCTCAAGATCAAATTAGTATCAAAATCAATATAAATTCTGGTGTCCCTTATCCTAAAAATAACATTATCAATCCTTAAGGAAAATCTACATAATAATAGTAAGCATGTTGGCATAACTCTAATTTTGGTTGACAACATTGAGATACCATTATCACCCAATTCATCTTCGAATAATATCAGTTCATCGAAGAACAATATTGGATCAGGTCTCAATAATTTTTCTACTGGAATCTTTTCGTCTGTTTCTGAGAACTGTACATTTTTTATGGTTCCTTTATAGTTAGTTGAATATGTCCAATCATATGGCTTTAGCGAATCTAAATCGGTTAATTTTTTCAAGTCTTTATTGGTGATTTCTTTCTGTGCCTTTTCGGATTTATCTATAATGTCTGACGAGGAAGCCGTGGATGGTGATCTTCTTGATTCCAACCATTCCTTATGATAACTGACTTTCAAGCTGGATTCTTCATCCAAAGAATCTAATGCATCCAATGCGTTAAATTCTATTGAGGATCCATCCTTATCGTTGACAAGCTTCACAAGATTATTTCCAAATATCATTTCAGGTAATGGAAACTCGAATCTAGAATCAGCCAAATCATCTAATTCTGTCGAATTCAATATTGGTCTTTTTATAGTGAATATGCTCCAATCGTTTACAGTTATTGATGGATGATCTTGTATGGGTAATGATGATTTTGGCGAAGGGATGATTACTTGGCCACAATGAGTACATTGAGGGTTATTACATGAGCCTGTGTGTGATTTAGCTGGAATTGATACATTAGAGTTTGATTTTGGGAATGTCGAACTCATGAGAGGTTTTCTCTGTGGCTTAGGCATAGAACTGTTTCTATTTTCATTTTTAGCTTGTAAATGTATTGGTAGTCTTGCCCTCGTATGTAATTGAGTCATTTCTCTTGCTGTGTTAACATGTACAGCATTTATTCCTGAGTTTATTGATGCGTTCAGAATCTTTGACTCATCAGTATGATTCTTCGAAGAATCATCTCTTGTGTCTCCTTCTGACATTATGTAAAACTCTTCATTAGTTTTATATACTACAGGTTTAAGATATTGAAATTTACCTACCCGTTTAGCTGCGCAAATCAAACACAAAAACGATATATCTAATCTAGCTATTTAAACAAAAATAACCTATACACAAAAAATCGAGCCCTCTAAGTACTTTCCGGTGATTCTTCTACTACCTCTTTCAAATTTTCTTGATCCTTTCTTAGACCTTCCCTGACAGCTAAAACACTATCGGCAATAACTGCATCAACCCCAGCTTTCATCTGTATTTTAGCATATTCTGGTGAATTGTTTTCAATCCCATAGGTAACACAGACTAAGCCTGAAGATTTGACAACTTGAGCCAATCTTGGAGTCTTGACTAAAGTTTTTGCAGCACTAACTATCCCTAATAAATTCCATTTTTTAGCGAATCTGATAGCATTTTGTAAGGATGAGGCCCTAATATCCGCCATTGGTTGTGTACCTGCCTCTGTCAAATATAAAATTGGCATGGTAGGTTGTTTTAACGATAATAGTAAGCAAATATCTGGATGAAAGGAAGAAAATAATATATCTCTATTGTTTGTATTCTCATCAAAAACAACTTTCAAAATAGTATCAACATAAAAATTCATATCAAAAGCAATCTCTCCCATACTTTCACTTTCAGCCTCATCTAACATAGGATATTTTAATTCAATATTGAACCCCACATTCTTAGGTAGTTTCTTAAATAGTTCCTTTAATGTAACAAAATTCGAAGCAATTGATAATCCACGAGCATTTCCCTTAAACCCTTTATCCTTCCACGTTTTAGTTAATTTCATTCTTCTACTTATTTGATCTTTGAACTCTTTATCTATCTCATCATCGAACTCATCTGAATCATCATGGGATATTCTATTGAAGTTGGGGGCTGATGGGTATGTTGACATTGATCTTGGACGGTTTATTTTTCCCAAAATTTCATCATCCAATGAGTATTGGGTTTGTTTAGAGTCAAACTTCACAGATTTCTTATTTTTTTCATTCTTAATATGGTGATCTTCAACTTCACTCAAACTCAAAAACTGTTCAGCGGTTAAGGCATGCATCGGAATATCAACCCCTGATTCAGCTACTGTAAAGTCATGATAAATAACGGCTGTAAAATCCTTTGTCAATTGCACGTCAAATTCAACATATGACGCACCTAACGAGGCTGCCGCAATAAAAGACTCTACTGTATTTTCACCCAATTGCAATGAATTTCTATTACTAACATTTTTTCCTAAACCTCTATGGCCAATAACTCTTGTGGAGACCAACTGCTTCCAGTAGGTATCACTTCTAGTAATGTTCATTGAAGGGTGAGAAAATGGCTTGACACACAAGTATTCAAATCTAATTTTACCTAGCAAATCCAAAGTGTTAGATTCGAAAATCGGCACAGATACTTTATTGTTCAAAGATCTTAGATTCGGCCCAACATTTGTGTATACATCATTCAAAAAGGCCATAGCTCTACCTAAAACTTTTTGATGTTTCTTGTTTGGAGTAATTCCACTTAACTCTCTACTATTTGGATATTGATAAGTTGGGATAATATCAAATGTAACTATGACATCATTTGGATTTAAGTTATCAGTCAACTTAAAAGTCAAAGGATCTGTCGCACTTCCATGGTGGTCTTCCAATGGTAAATCAATAATCATTGGAGGCTCAATTAATTCGTTCAGAGAATCATTTCTGTTACGACAAGTAATGCATAATGATAATGCTGTGTCTAATTCTGTGAAAAAGCTCTTGGCCATAGAAATATTATTTAGCTCAATAGGTGGATCATTGTCTCTTAAATCAGTTGTACCCAAAGTAATCAAGAGTAATGATTCATCAGGATTTAAATAACGATGGCCAAAAGACTTAATTGGTTTAAATTTTTTTCTGTTTGTTGGTGACCTCGATCTGGGACTTACTGTTCCATTAGTAGGCCCGTTTGAATCTAGTTGCTTCAATTGCTTATAAACTTCATTTACTGCAGCTTTATTTGGCTCTGGTAACTTATCAATGCTACTAGCTGAAAGTGCCAATTCATCCTTTGAATTGTTTGAATATATAGTGGAGGGACTTTTCAACGAGGCGTTAGAAAATCTCTCTAAATTATTCGAAGGATTATAGATATCATGTAGTAATAACTGTTCATTTTCTGGTTTCAATAAATCCGCAACCCCTAAATGGCCTCTTAAGCTTGCATGTTCCATTGGGAACCAACCTGAATAATCAACAGTATCTATTTTACATCCATAATCTATCAAAAGGTTAACAATATCTTTAAACCCCTCCGATGCTGCAATGAAAATCGGTGTCCAACCAAAAAGTGCCTCGCATATTTCTGTATCTGCATCCTCTTGTAATAAAAATTCAACAATATTTGCATAATTCAATTTTGCAGCAATGTACAAGGCTGTTTCATTATTATGTTGTGAATCAGTATAGTCAACACTAATTTTGCTCTTTCTGATTAAGTTTTGTGAGATTTCAAGGCAATTCAATCTCACAGCTAGCAATAATAAATTAGGGCAAGTCAATCCTTGAATAGCACTGTAAATAATCAAATTATCAGTTGTTTTAGGATGCTTACCTATAATTGATAAATGAATGGGTGTTAGTCCCTCTTGATCTCCCCAATAATGCACATCATCAATAGGGACATTCTTATCGATCAAGCTCCACTTTTTTAAATAATCCAACAAAAGTTGAGAGATATCCTTTAAACCGTACTGAGCAGCATAATGCAAAGGAGTTCTTGAGTAGTTATCTCTGGCAATAATCAACTTTTTGAATTCGAAATCCTCAGAGTCAATTTTATTCATTATATACTGAATACCATCAGTTCTAATAGGATTAAGTTGAATACCATCGGGGCCACCTTTGTTACCATAAAGCCTAGTTATTTTAGACGACTCGCCAGGAAGAAGCAGGTTTCTTTTCTTTTCATTTGCAACTTGAGATTTGCCCAAACTAACAATGAATTGATGAAAAAAATTACGGCCACTAATATCATACTGATCAAATAATGAATTGATAGTAGGTAGGTTTTGATTTTGGTTAAATTTAATCAAGTAATTAAATAAGTAGTCAATACAATTGAGCGAATTACTCAAACATGCTTTACTTAATAACGAAATTAAAAATCTCAGGTTTAACTTATTTGGAGTGATTTTACTCAATTCAGTATGAATGTTTGAGGAATCATCATTTTCAATCACTTTATCAAATTGCTTCAAAAATTCTTGGTCAAGGGAATAACGCCTGTTTCCGATTTTCAAAAAATCTAGCTGATCAGTCAAGCTATCGTTACTAATTTGAATTTCCCCTAGTTCATTTAAGATATTGTTAATCGTATCTAACCCTCCTAATAACTCACCTTTATTCACAAATGGCAAAGCATTAACTCTGGTGGATAAATAGGTCTCTTTATTATAGTTTGGCAATTGAATCGGGGTTTCCCCAACTGCCAAGCGATTATTGTACGACTTCTGCAAATACAATAATTTCTTATCTAATTTTTTCAAAATCTTAACAAACCCCTTGTGGTTCAATTCACCGAACCACTTCAAATTACGGTAAATAGTCCTTAACTCGAGCAATATAGAAATAATTTCATCCAAATCATCGTTGGATTCAATCTGACGAGTAATCTTATTATCACTAAATCCTAATACAGATACAATTTTCGATAAACGACGTTCGTATTCTTTATATTTGTTGTTGTAAAACTCGTCAACTTTTTCGATATCACGATCTAACTCGAAGAAGAATTCAGAAAGTGTGTTTGAGATCAAGTCTGCAATTTTATCATCTTCAAAATCTGAGGCTTCATCAATGCTTTTGATTATTTTCTTCAAGTGTTTATAATTCATATAATATATGGACCACTCCGGTATTTGGTGACCTAATAATGTTTTACCAAACTTCATTATTGAGTAGCATGTATTGGGCGATTAAAGGAATAGGTAAATTATCAGTAAGCAAAAGTAGGAATTAAAAACAACCAAGCAGTCACCTCTCTCTGTGGTATCGATGGGATTAAGTCAAATCAATGCTAGTATACACAGTTATATCTTACCATACACGTGTAGAAGGAATTAACCAAATCAACGTATAACATTTTCTTCCCCCATTATTACCTGTTGCTTGTGTCAGTTTACACGTGTAATGCGATGAGGGAGTCACTCGCATACAGGAATCTATGGAACGTTTCCATTACTTCCGAGCGAGTGGCAGTGTGCCAACGTATCAAGTGTTTATATTATAAGGTAGTAGGGTCCGAAGTGGCAGAGTATTACAATTACATGGAAACAAGTATGCGACTAAATTCATTCATCCATTCTACATATACCTCAAACGCTTCTATTCAAGTAAAAGTTTCATATATGGCTTATGTAACTAGATTGTATAAACTACTAAACATGGCCTTAAACGATATTAGAATATGTATCTCCTCGGACTCGTTGTCTTGAGATCATGACGTAGTCCAACTACAAAGACGCATACTTCCATGGGGTAACCTAGCTCTTTCGCATTTATTATGTATTTTAGTCCATAAATGGATCTTTAAATTCAATTTATCCCCTCCTTTTTGTTTCGATTCTTTCAACCACCCTAAAAGGGTTGGCCACGTAATCAATGCGAACTCTTACATTTGATGGTTCATATTGTACGTCACGATTAACCTCCAGTAGTATTGTTGCTAACAAGGAAATTTGATTCGCCCCGTGGTTAATTTGGCAACAAGCGGCAATAAGAATAAAAGACCTTAACAATACCTAGTTGAACTCCAAAATACCTAATGTGGAGTTTTTCGAGGAAGAAACAACTATTATTGCATGACAAGACGAGTATAATATTATTGATTAACGACATCTCAGACACATCTTAAAGAAGATGGGGTCAAGAATCAAACAAAAGTAGCATTTCACCGCGAATTTTATTGGCATCGGTGTGACCTTCTCATATAAGCAGAATCTTCGGACCATGGAAATAAACGGCGATGGTCCTGATACGTCTCGGTATCAACTGTCCTTAGTAATGTAAACGAAAGATATTGAAATCCCATATATAAACTGGCTAGTCTCCTCGAATAATCCTGGAATTATTATTTTTAGTTTTATTATAAAGAGTAAAGTTAAATATGTCAGGTATGTATTAATTAGTGAGGAATATAATAAATGAAACGAGACTAACAAAATAGTTGAATTCAAATATCATCCAAAGAAACAAGCCACTATTGTGACGGCACCTTTTTCAGGTGGACAACCAAAAGGTGGAGTGGAATTAGGACCGGAATATATTTTAAAGGCGGGATTTCAGGAGCAACTTCAGTCGTTAGGGTGGAATGTTGAATTAGAAAACCCGTTAGAGAGTACAAATTACGAGAAAAGTAAAAGCGATGACAAGGATGAATATGGTATCAAGAATACCAAGATTGTGAGCGAATGCTGTGAAAAAATTCATAACTCCGTCAAAAGCATTGCAGGTAATGGAAGATTGCCTATAACCGTGGGTGGAGATCACTCTATTGGTACGGCCACTGTGAGTGCCATGTTGGCACACAACCCAGATACATGCATTTTATGGGTGGATGCACATGCGGATATAAATACGCCTAAGACAACAGACCTGGGTAACTTGCATGGCTGTCCTTTGTCGTTTGTCATGGGATTGGATAGTGATTCATATCCAAAGGAATTCAGCTGGGTGCCTCAGTTGTTGAAAGCCAACAAAATTGCGTACATAGGCTTAAGAGATGTAGATGAGGGAGAAAAGCGTATTTTGAAAGAAAACAACATAGCGGCATTCTCTATGTATCATGTCGATAAATATGGTATTGGTAAGGTTATTGATATGGCGTTGGACAAAATTAACCCTAATAGAGATTGCCCGATTCATTTATCATACGATGTTGATGCAATTGATCCATCGTTTGTACCTGCAACCGGTACCAGAGTGGAAGGTGGTTTGACGTTAAGAGAAGGTCTATTTGTTGCAGAAGCAGTTGCGGAGACTGGGTTATTGTCTTCCTTAGATATTGTTGAGACAAACCCTCTATTAGGAGAAAATGACAACCATGTATTAGATACTGTCAGCGCTGCTTGTGCTATTGGAAGATGTGCTTTAGGTCAAACTTTGTTATAAGTCACGTAGTGCTTAAAAAAAATTTTTAACGGTAATTATCAATTAATTATTTCTAAATATATAGTAACTCAATATGTGATTTTAACGATTCGATGCTTAATTTATCATTGTAGGATCAATAATATAGATTATATACGAGTCTGTTAACTATTTTTTAACTCTCTCCGTTCTCTTCTGCTTGATTTACAAAATCACTTTCGATGATGTTTGATTTATCACACATTTCTCTAAAGATCCCCTTATGTTTGAATAATACCAATGGCTTATCGAATTCCTTGACATTGCCTTTGTCAAGAACTAAAATTCTATCATATTGAATAATGGTTCTTAACCTGTGTGCAATACATAATATGGTACAATCTTTAAAATCTTTGGCTATTGTTGATTGTATTTTTGCATCAGTTTCATAATCTACTGATGATGTAGCTTCATCCAAGATGAGAATTTTACTATTTCTTACCAACGCTCTAGCAAATGAAATTAACTGTTTTTCACCAAGCGAATAATTAGTGCCATCCTCTTCTACAATATGATTCAAATGAAACTTGCTACGTAAATCATATTCGTAGCTCAGTGACATAATTTCCCTTTCAGACACATTTATTAGGCCCACTTTCATTAATGCATCCAACAAGATCTTATCATCTGCTTCATTGAATGGATCTAAATTCCTCCTAATAGTGCCTGAGAAAAGAATTGGGTCTTGTGGAATAATAGATAATTTAGATCTTAATTCACGAAGTCCAAGTGACGAAATATCTATTTTATCAATAAAAATCTTGCCCTGTTGAAGTTCATTTAACCTAAACATACACGTCATAATTGATGACTTTCCTGCTCCAGTTCTACCACATATCCCTATCTTTTCATTTGGTTGTATTTTAAAGTTCAAATCATTTAATACTAATGGCAAACCTTCCCTATAATGCATAGAAACATTCTCAAACTGAATCTCCCCTTTAGATGGCCATTCCGGCTTTGGTGTAGTCTCAATTATTTCGTATGGTGCCTCTTGAACCAAATTCACTGCATAATCATTTATTCTCTCCATTGAATTCATTTCATTTTCAACTCTTGTAATGGATCTCATTAGTTGAACTAGTTGGGTAGTTATGTGCAAGATATATGATAGCAACAACCCTACTGATGAAGCATTAATATTAAATACCGATTGTACACATAAAATCGTTATTATGAGAGCAAAAACAGATGCAATTAATGTTAAATGTATGCCTAGCCATCTCTGGTTAGTGATAGTTACAAAATAAGCCTCATTCATATTATCGATCAGCTTGCTTAATCTCTTGTTGAACAGATCTTCAACTTGATATATCTTTAAAGTTTCCATTCCACCTAATATCTCTCCAAATATGCTATACACAAACGATCTTTGTACCGACTCCAATCTTTTAACTTCTCTTGAAGACGCCTGATAATAGCTTATCATGAAAGTGAATATAATGGCTAAGGGTGGAAGAGAGATTGCAAACCATGGCAAATATATGATGCATAATATTATAACACCGATGATAGTAGAAAGCGAATAGCTTGTAATTCTTAATTGATTCCCAATTTCATTGTCCAAAATTTCTGTGTCTCTTGAAAATCTATTTAAAACTCGCCCGATTGGAGTTGTATCTAAGAACGACATTGTTGTATGTAAAATATTCTTCGTACTCATTAAACTCAACTTTAAGGAGGCGGTATTAATTAAATAAACAAGGCTTAATAACTCGATAACCAAGAAAATCACAGATAAAATTGAAAACATAACATAAAGACCAATATAGAAATTAGAAGACTTACTGAACCTATGATCGACCCAGAAAGATAACCATACATTAGAAAATAATTGCGAAAATGTTGCAAATATAGTGTTCGAAAAGTAAATCGCACACCAACCTAACATTCCTAATACTCCTGATCCAAACTTTAGATAATTCCTGTAAATCTGTAAACTAAGTTTATTAACAGCTCGTACTTCTTTTCCTATTAATTTTCCTTCTGATGCCTGTAATGATTTATCCTTGCTAGTATTTTTCACGAAATCAAGATCTCCAGTGTTACCATCCTCTACCTTATCTTCATTATTATTGAAAGAATTATGGGTCATTAGTTCAACGAATCGCTTATTGTTGAGTTGTAATTCTTTAAATGTACCAATTTCGTAAGTACCATCTCCATTTAAAAATATGATTCGATCAGCTGAATCAATAAGTGAAAGCTGGTGTGTGGCCAAAATTCTTGTTTTATGTTTTAATAGCCCTAAAATGCATTTATTCATGATACTTATACCAACCTTTGCATCAACTGCACTCAAAACATCATCCATTAAAATTATATCACGATTAGCGTAAACTGCTCTAGCCAAGTTTACTCTGGCTTTTTGTCCACCAGATAATGTTATTCCTCTTTCCCCAATTTCTGTTTTGTCCCCGGCTGATAAAGTTTTTAAATCAGCAGATAAGGAACACGCCTCCATCACACGTTCATATCTATCCGCATGAAATTCACTCCCAAAAAGAATATTGTCTCTTAATGTAGCATTTTGAATCCAAGGCTGACTGCAGAATAATAAAGTACCATTATTTCAGCTGATCCGGAACTTCTATTCATTAAACCTGAAAGAGCACTTAAAAATGATGTTTTTCCTGAGCCTATTAATCCTGTTATTACAATAAATTCATTTTTGTAAATAGTTAAATTGATATCTTTCAAACCGTTAAATATTTTGCGTTCATTATCTACTTTGACTTCAATAGAACAATCACTCAGACTTTCAGGTATGATTTCTTCATCATTATTATCAAATGACTTCCAATTGTATGAAGCATTTTTCATTACTATAGCAGCATTTATTTTGTTCATTTCAATCTTCCTTGATTCATCGAGATAGCAACTTTGTTCTGATGATGTTGTCTCTTCGCAACATAAGTACTCATGAACTCTAGTACATGCCACATATGCATCAGCGCAAGTAGAAAGTACTAGCGGAAGTACATACACCTGTTGTGCTAAAACATTAAACAACGAAAGTGATGAGAATATACTTGCTGGGCCTCTATTGTTTTTTCTAAGGGCATAAAGCACAAGGAAAGCAACCATTGATGAAATAGTAGTAAATGACATAGCCATCGCCGTAACAATATTCGTTAATGCTTGCATTTTAAATATTGCTTTCATTTCTAGCCTCCTAATACCAGCAATTCGATCGAAATATGGTAACTCCCAAGAGTAAAATTTAATCATTCTTAGATTATTCAACACTTCTTGAATATAACGGATTCTTTGGTCTGTATATTTATTAGCATAGCGTCTTATTCTTATCAATTTACTAGTGCAGAATGTCAATAATACCACGAATATAACTAGTAGAGCAACACCAACAAGTGCCGAAACCCCAATATTTATAATAAGTATTACTATAGCAATAATAACAGTGACCGGACAGGATATTAATACTGGTATGTAACCGATTGCCAAATCAATTCTTGCTAAATCTGCTCCCATCATTGATGTGATTTTTCCTGATGGATAAAGATGTTTGGATTTAAGGCTTAATTTGAAAGATTTATCGATAATAGCTTTGGTTAGTATAGCTTTACATTTGGCACCAACTATCATCGCCTTCTGTACACTATGATTTTGGAGTAAACCGCACACAAATAGAATTCCAGTCGTACCTAAGGCATACCCAATCCCTTTTCCAGTTGAGTTTTCAGCTCCGCTATCCTTTTTTTCGACGAAAGTGATCAATTTTTTAGAAAGTAATGGATTTAAGGTTGAACCAATTCCTGATAAAGTCATGAAAATACATGATAACAAAAAAGGCTTCCAGAAAACAAATAATAAGGTTTGGGCGCAAATATAATTAGGAGATATTTCGCCTTCCTTGTGATTTTTTTTGTCTAAATTAGCCTTTGAATAATTTTCACATTTTGCTTGATATTGTGAAGTAAATTTCTCGGTCATTTCTTCAACTGTCATATCTTTAGTTAACACGAACAAATCTTGGGGTTGTAAAGTTCTTTTGTACCCAACAGACATAATGGGATTTAACCACCAAAAAAATACTCTCGAAACCCAGTTAGCATTATGTTCAGGGTAAAGTTTTCTTTCATCGTATGATGGTAAAGGTGGAATTTTTTTGGAAAACAAGAAAGAAAATAGTCGTTTTTGGATGTCTATTTCTTCAGGATATAAATTTTCATCGATTTTTGCAGAGTTTCTCGTATCATCTCCATTACTCATATCTACTTGACTACTATAAATTCATCTCCCATATACCATGTTCGCTTCTGCCACCTTTTATAGAAAGGTTCATTTATGAGTAATTCGGTGATTATCCGAGAATTCGTTTATAACCGAACTTGACAGTTGAACTCCGAGCCCTTTCGAGTTGACAGCTCTTAGGTGCGAATTAAATCCGAGAAATGATAATACACGAACGAATTACAAATACCACGAACATTTACTGCAAAAGGTCGCACTCTGTTGAATCTATACTAATACTTTAACAATTATTTTTAACCACAAAAACCATTGCACTAATAAGCTTAGCCAAGTCTGATTCGGATATAATGTAAGGTGGCATAATGTATACTAATCTCCCAAAAGGTCTAATCCAAACACCTAAATCAACGAATTGTTTCTGAGCAGCAACCATGTCAATGGCAGAATTGAGTTCTATCACTCCAACACTCCCTAGCACCCTAACGTCCTTTACTAGTTTACATCCCATATATTTTAGAGGAAGAAGCTCAGATAAAAGTTGTCTTTCGATTTTATCAACTTGAACTTTCCAATTACCTTGTTCCAAAATTTCCAAATTCTTATTCGCAACATGACAAGCCAAAGGATTGCCCATAAAAGTCGGGCCATGCATAAAACATTTAGCTTTTCCTAAGCTTATTGTATCTGCTACCTCTCTTGTGGTAATTACAGCTGATAAAGTCAAGTATCCCCCGGTTATTGCTTTACCTAGACAAAGAATATCTGGATAAATATCTGCATGTTCGTATGCAAACAATTTTCCAGTTCTACCAAACCCAGTAGCAATTTCATCGAGAATTAAAAGAACACTATAAGTATCGCATAATTCCCTTACTCGCTTGAGGTATTGAGGATGGTAGATTCTCATTCCTCCTGCGCCTTGAAGAATTGGCTCTAATATTACAGCAGCAATATTTTGATGATTTTCTTGAATCAATGTCTTGAAGCTTTCTATATCGCCTTCATTCCAATTATCCCTAAATTGAAGCTGAGGTGCTTCAGCAAATAGATTAGAGGAAACATAATCAGTATATAAAGTATGCATTGAATTAACAGGATCACACACTGACATTGCGCCAAAGGTATCGCCATGGTACCCATTTTTTATAGTTAGAAATTTCTTTTTTGAAAACTGACCTCTTGAATGGCAATATTGCAAAGCCATCTTTAATGCAACCTCGACCGCAACAGAACCCGAATCTGCTAAAAAAACGCAATCTAATTTGGGGTGTGTCATTTTAATGAGCCTCTTGCAAAGATTAACGGCAGGTGCATGAGTAATGCCACCGAACATAACATGCGACATTCGAGACGCTTGATCCAATAAGGCTTGATTTAAGATAGGGTGATTATAGCCATGAATTGCACACCACCAAGACGACATGCCGTCAATTAATTCCCTATCATCCGATGTCTTTATATATACACCATTAGCTGACTGAATAGGATAGCATGGTAATGGATCTACCATTGAAGTATAAGGATGCCATATGTGCTTCCTGTCAAACTCCAAATCTATATCTTCCATTTTATATGGTTACTATTCATATGAACTATCTAGATGTAAAAATTAAAAATTGATAAGGCTATTTAGTTGTAGTTCTATATCGAGAAAAGATGATTCAAAAAATGACTCAACGAGATCTGGAATGAGATGGTAGCCCAGAAGTGAGTATAGATGACTCCGAGTCATGGTTGTGCGACGTTGTGTTATCTGGAGAGTAAGACGTCCTCTTGTAAAAATCTGTTACTACTTACTAAGGATGGATGGAGTTTTCATCACAGGGACTGACACAGATGTTGGCAAAACATTTATTTCTGCTTTATTAGTTAAGGCTTGGGGTTCAAATTATTGGAAACCTATTCAAACTGGGTTAAACTCTTGTCAACTTGATACAGTTACGGTGAAACATCTCACTGGTTTATCAGACAGTCATTTTGAACCTCCGCAGATCGAATTACAAGAACCATTATCTCCATGGAGGGCTTCCATTTTAGAAAATGCCACTGTATCTATAGAAGACCTTGTAATTCCACAAAGATTCAGTGAAAGTGGTCGGCCTTTAGTATTGGAGGGCGCAGGTGGTTTATTTGTTCCAATTAACGAAACAATGATTATTACAGACTTAATTCATAAGCTAAATTATCCTGTTATATTAGTTGCAAGAAGCGAATTGGGTACTATAAACCACACTCTTTTGAGTATAGAACATTTGAGAAGCAGAAATATTAAAATTTTAGGAATCATACTCAATGGAAAATTAAATGCTGATAACGCCGCTGCGATAAAACATTTTGCTAAGGATATTCCAATACTCTTACAAGTTCCAGAAGTAGATTTATCTCTTATTCTGATAGACAGTTTGTTACCTTTGGTACCTAAATTAGAAGATTTATATTGAGTAAAAATGTATGTCTCTCAAGTTCGTGTACCCCGAGCTAATTCTGCAACCTTTTGACTCATAGTCATCATAATAAATTTAAACTTTTACTCACACTGCAAATTCCTATAAATAAGTTCAATATTGCTTGTAAAAATATATTTCATTATGGCCTAAGGAAATTTTATCACACTCTTCATAATCTGATATGGAGTTATCAAAAAATATTGCATTTGAAACTTCAAACGAAGTTGAGATTGATGAAAACCAAACTGAATTATCTACAAACTTCACATGGTGGTCACTATTCGGCATCAGTTTTGGGTTAACTAATTCTTGGCTTGGGATATCTTCTTCTCTTGCAACTGGAATATCTTCTGGAGGACCAACATTAATTGTCTATGGGCTTCTAATTGGTTTTATTTTCAACTTAGCTGTTGCAATCACATTGTCTGAATTGGTATCTGTTTTCCCAAATTCTGGTGGACAATATTATTGGACTTTATGCTTAGCTCCCAATAAGCATAAACGATTCCTATCTTATAGCTGTGGCTGTTTAAGCTATGCAGGTGCCTTATTTACTAACGCATCAATTACTTCTGGCCTTGCAACAAGTATAATGGCTATATACGACCTATGCCATCCAACTTTCAACTTAAAACGCTGGCATATTTTTGTGACTTACGAAATCCTAAATTTATTCGTATCAATATTCAATTTGTGGGATAGATACTTGCCATTATTTACATCCTCAGCCTTATACGTATCAATATTTACATTTGCTATCACATTAGTCGCCTGTTTATCATGTTCCAGTGGTGCTTATCAGCTGGCTAACTTTGTTTTCAAAGAATTTGATAATGCAACAGGTTGGAAAAGTCCAGGAATAGGCTTTATCGTGGGCTTAGTAAATCCACTTTGGTCCTACGTGGGCATTGATTCTGCAACACATATGGTAGATGAGTTAGGCATTTCTAGATCCAGAATCCTCATACCTCGTGCGATATTGGGTACTGTTGTCTTAGGCTTTGTCACTGCATTCATATATTCTATTTCAATGTTTTTCTGTATTAGCGACCCGAATAAGGTAGTTGAAGCAATATTGCCAATATTAGAAATTTTCCACCAATCTACCAAAAGCAAATCAGCTGCGATTGTACTTCAGAGTTTATGCATAACTACTGGATTTCTTTGCAATATTGTTGCTAACACATGGCAAGCAAGGATTTGCTGGTCATTTTCTCGTGATAGAGGTTTACCAGGGTCAAAATATTGGCGGATCATAAATCAAAAATCAAGACTCCCAATAAATGCACACTTGATATCCAATTTTTGGATAGGCATTATCGGTTGTATATTTCTTGCTTCTAGTACAGCATTTAATGCCATAATTACGGCGTGTATAACGTTGCTTTTAATATCCTACTCTATCCCAACGGCATGTTTATTAGCCAGAGGTAGACATCAGGTGAAGGAGGGCTACTTTTGGTTGGGAAAAATAGGCTTGATTTCTAATATTATGACCCTAATCTGGACATTATTTTGTCTAATATTTCTATCATTTCCCTATGTTCTACCAGTAGCAGCAGATTCCATGAATTATGTATCTGTTGTATATGTCACAATTGCTCTCTATATAGTGATATATTGGACATTGAGAAAGAGTTCCATCATATGTGGAGATAAAAGCCCCCCAAACTCCACTCTCTCTCGTATATATTGATTTCTTAACACGCTGTATTTTCATTTAAGAACCAACCCGAGTTACCTTCAGATCAAAAATCGACTAAGACTACATCAAATTTTTAATAACATTCATTCATGAGTAAAATAACTATATAAATGTAACTAATCTTATAGCGTGCTTTCATTACACTTCGATAGGACCAAAAAATTCAGAAGCGATTTCCGACTCTTCAACGCCCCTCCTTAACAATTCCTCCTTAACAAATTTCATGTAAGGGTTAGGTCCTAACATATAATAATCAAATTCTGGCTTAACAAATTCAAAATCTTGAGTTTCTAGTCTACGAGTTTCTAATTTATCAATAGCTTGAATACTTTTATCGGATTCATTGGAGATAAATTCTATCAACTTGAATTTATCGCCATATTTTTTCTTCAAACTTTGTAACCACTGGGTAAAAGGCCTTGTTTCAATTTGTCTATTGGAGTTGAGCATGTAGACTTGACGACCGCTTTCTAAAGCTTTTTCAGTCATTGAAACTAATGGGGTAATACCAATACCTCCAACGAATAAGGCCACTGGCTTAGCAACATCAGATTCACGATATATGAACTGGCCCGCTGGAGGGCTAACATGGATAGTAGAACCGACTTGCAAACCGTTATGTATAAAAGGGGAAATCTGACCACCCTCAACTAGACGAACAGAAATACGATATTCATCGGAGCTTGGATATTGCGAAAGAGAATATTCCCTACTCTTCTCTGTTTCTGAGTTTGGTAACTTGAATCTAATGCAAACATATTGCCCTCTCTTTGGCATAGCAATTTTCCCCCCATCTGCAGGTTTGAAATAAATGGACTTGACGTCTTTCGATTCATTCTCGATACGTGAAATTTTGAAATCACGAAAGCCATCCCATTCCATTGTTCTATATTTCTCAGCTTCAGCATTAATTAAGATCTGGGCTAAGTTACCATAAGCAGTTGCCCAAGCAGTTAAGAATTCTTCTGTCGCAATATCGGGACCCAATAACTCACTCATCGTATCTAAAATACATTTACCAACAATAGGATAATGCTCTGGTTTAACTTGTAAACCTACATGCTTCACAACTATTTGGTTTACGAATGCTGTTAATGGAGCCAAGTCATCGATGTTCTTAGCGTAATTCAACAAAGCAAACGCCAAAATTTTAGGTTGCTTCAAGGTCTTTTGATGAGATTCATTGAAGAAAGGCCTAACCTCTGGAAAATCAGTGAGCATATGATTGTAAAACTTGGAAGTCAATACTTCGCCTGATTGTTCGAGAATTGGAACGGATGCTTTAACTAATTCCTTTTCACGAGGAGTTAATTCTCTAATGTGGTAAATTACTGGAGTGTCAATTTTCATTTTGTTTGTCTGGTTAATATTCCTAGGTGCAATAGAGAATCGTACCAGCTGCCAATTTATATAGATTTCATCTCGCATATGGGCATTTCGCTCGTCGTACAATATGCAAAATCCACATGATTATAATTGCATAAGTTACAAATCATGCATTATTATTGGTGGACTCGGTATAAAAAATCAGACCACTATGCGGAAAAAGTAGGTAACTAGTGGCCCGGAGAGAATAATATCTTCTCCTGAAGCACAACAAGCGACATAAGCGACAATTTCCTTTTTTACTCTATATAATTCTGTACAATTGTAATTTTCATTCATCGTGTAATCAAAGCTAAACATATACTTGCACTATCTTGATATAATACAAGATCTTGGTAAATTGAGTACGAATACACCAGATCAACTTTCGGGTAAAATAGGGGAAATCAACGGATGAAGTAGGCGATACGAGTAGCCGAAGAATAATGCGGTACCTACAAATAAATTACCATTTCTATTTAATCAGCAATTCAGTCATTTCTTTTGATGGGATTAACTTCACAATAAACTATGCTTGTGAAATATTATATTATTCTACTTATTTTTAGTTGTAATATCATTCTACTTATTCTTATTATTAGTAATTTCTTCTTCATATATATGGATATCAGTAACATGTACATGTACCATTTGTTAAATCAGGATATACATTACATATTATGCCAGATATTTCTCAGTAATAATCTTTTACTTCTTTTTGATTGGCTTGTTTCACGTGATCTGTCATGTGTAGCTATGTCTAGATAACAAAACAAAGAAACTTCAACAAAAATGTCGATTATCAATATTTTGCTGAGTTTAAATTTCAAGAGGATCTTTCATCTTCAAGAAACATAAATGAACGATAATTTAAGCGGTTGCTCTGTGGTTGAAAAAGTATCTCAATAATACATTATTTTGTTGAGTTCGCACCAACTCCAGCGAAAATTACGAATTTATTCGCGAGAATTGGAAGTAATTAGCTGATAGAGCAATACTAGCTCAGCCGTTTTGATAATATCATATTTGGTTTTTGAACGACTTTTCGCAACTAACCTTGTGAGTCGGATTAATTGAATCAATTATTAAGCCCACGAGGGCTGAGCACAAAGGGTCTTCCACACGTTGAATGCACTTTATTCTGTCTACACGTTGGGGTTTAAAGAGATACCTTTGAATAAAATTATAGTCGTCAGCCTTTTCTATGATCTACGATGAATATCTATCTCTTATCTTTCGTTTTAGGGTTCAAAACTTTTTTGAAAGGCTCATTGGATACCTTATGTGCAGTATTCGAAAAACGAGGCGCATAGTAAAAAGCAGGCAACTTCATCATTTTGATAGATTTTCAATGTCCATCAAATGGCTTGGTTTAGTTTCATTTTATCCTAAGCATTAAAGAGAGTCATTATGATTACTGATCATATAAATTTTGAGTTTACAAAAGACCCCTTTGTTTACGGCTCATTAACTCTAGCCTTAGCATTTGGAACAATATATTATTTCAATAGATTTAGCATATGGAAATCCGTCAAGACGCAAGGCATAAGAAGTTTACATTCAAGGACTAAGTTATTCTATACCATTTTTGGGGGATTTTTGATATTCCTTAATATATATGTCTGGGTTTACTTATCTGCTGGACTTTTAGCCACCCTGACATATTTAGGATCGGATTTCCATTTATCACCCTTAACGCTGCATATTATAGGGTTAAAGTACTCTGAATTCAATGTTCCTGGGTACTCTTTCATAGAAGAAAAAGTACAATTCGAATCCACGGAAGATTTTGAATGTAATGCTGTGCAATTCAGTGATAAGATGTCTTCAAGCCAAGCAGTTTCCGTTGAAGGTGATTTAAGAAGAGTGAGAAACCAAGCACTTGAATTGGCCAAATCCGAATATCCAATAGCGAAAAACTGCTTTTTGGATAATGATGATGAATCTGAAGAAGATATCCTTAAAAAAAAATGGGCAAGATTCTGTGGAAGCAGTGTTTGGCTATCCAAGTATGAAGTTCACTTTTTTGTTAACAGAATAGTTTATGCCCATGAGAGCGCAAGAAGTAGACCCACTATCAGTCTAATAGATGTTCAAATTTTTGACCGTGATTGGAATGAATTAACTGACTTCAATATTTCACTAGCTGATGGTACAGTGCTTCAATATCCCGGACTTGTTAAAATTGATATAGATCAAAATCCAAAAAACAAGTTTTCTGTAATGGGTCCTGAAGATCCCCGCGTTGTTTTAAGAAGATTTATTAACGATGAAGGTGAATTAGAAGAAGAGCCTGTTATTATTTTTAACATGCGTCGTACCGAGATCAAATGGAGAAGAGCTATGCATTTCTATAGACCTTTTAATGGTAATGATACCATTAGACTATCGTTAAGAGACTTAAAGCCAAGATTTCGTGAGAAAAATTGGGCCCCATTTTTTGATGATAACGATCCAGACAATATTTATTTCATATACAACTTCAATCCTCTTCGTGTCATCAAGTGTGGACTTTCTGATGGTGTGTGTGATAAGGTTACTGGACCTAATTTTATAGATTCTAAAGCAGACGAGTCAAAGCATGTTGGTGCATTGAGGGGAGGGACTAACCTCGTTCCAATACCGTCAGACCTTTTACCAAAACATCTATTCTTTAGGAGATACTGGTTTGGTATTGCAAGGTCTCATAATAGCGAATGCGGATGTTTGAAGGAAATTTATAGACCGCATGCTTTCATAGTCTCGAAAAATTTAGAAACAGGTGAATTCACATTGGATTATGTAAGCTCGTTGATGGACTTTAATGTTGTTGCAGAACCATGGACTGATAATCTTGCTATATGTAAAGATGGGAAGAATGTGTTGATTCCGAACAGTATTGCCTATTGGGATCATGTTTTAAGCTCGGATTCTACAGTTGAAGATGATTTTATGGGGGTCACCTTTTCTGAGGCAGATAGAACGAACAAAATCGTCCATATAAAGGGGTTTTGGCAACACATATTGAAGGCTTTGAGTAGTGAGAAAAAAGGTCAAGGATCTCAATCGATAGCCAGAATAAAAGAATATTATGCTGGTAATAATGCTGAGCTCGAGAACGAATTGTTAGGGAGATGTGCGACCTCTTTGGCAGAACAATATTGTGAGGATAAATCAATAATACAAAATTGGATTGATTAAGCTCAAAGATTTTTAATTATGACATCTTTACTTCCCTTTTGCATGATACCGATTTCTAGCATTTTTAATTACAAATATTAATATAACTTTCTAAATAAACCTACTTATATTATAAGAAATTCTTAATGTAAAATGTTAGTTTCAGATACAAATTATGAGTATTTCGTTGATGTATTGCTTATTTCAAACTTTTCAAATTAACTGAAAAAATAATTGGGTCTTCTTTGGAAATTTTGAATTCAAACTCATCTAGAACCCTTGGCCCACATGCTCCTGTACCAACTCCATGTTGCTTGTAATCGATCCTAAAATATCTCGAACCACGCTTTATTTCGTGAGGATGTTTGGCTTCTTGAACATTATACTCGTCTGATGCTTTAAACCCGAATTTTTTCCCTTCCATTGTAACATAAAGTCCCGATTCATGCTCATCTTCTAATAGTAACCATTCAGTTTCTTCATGATTACCATTTTCCTGTGGATATTCGTACGAATAGTCAAGTTTTTCAAATGGTAACCTATGGATATCGATCCTTTGCGATTCTTTTTTGTCGCTATAACTTTCACCAGGTCCTCTCCCAAACCATTTGACATGTTTTCCTAAGTCATCATTGATTTCAAATTCATATCCCAATCTCGGAATGGTTTTAGGGATACATATATCCTGAAATCCTTCTGGTGTCAAATTTGTATAAATTTTTATCTCATTTGCATAAATTGAATATTCTTGAATAGTTTTAAATCCCCAAGATAAAATTGGCGGTGAAATCAAGGACTCCACTTTAATTAAAGCGATCCGTTCGGAATCAGGAAACCTATCTATGTGAATATTTCTGATATTGCATTGCATATGATCAAGACCAAATTGACGCCAATATGGCTCGTCCACGGGCGCATCATTATTTATACTTGGTCTCCAGAAACTTAATCCATTAATACCCTCTGAAATTAGATTTTTTGTACCATTTTTCCAATTTGAAATAGACCCAGAAATTTTGTCAAATGAAAAATTTATGTTTGAACTTTTAATTTGAAACTTGGATTTATCTTCAAGAAACTCCACCAAATTCCTATTGTAAGTTTGACGAACCGATTTCTTTGGAAAGGTTTCCAATTCATACTGTGCCCATGATACAACGTGTCCACTTTCAACTGCTTCTGTCAGCTTTATTGTTTTAAACTTAACTTCTAAGAGGTCTTTACCAATTGAAATATTTTGTGGATATTCTGGTAATGATATTTCAACCGTTTCTTGTGCATTAACCTTAGGTAAATTTAACTCTCCGGATTTGATTAATGTTTTATCTAATTCTGAGTAATTAACTACTTCATATGTAGCAGCATAATTATCCAAATCAATAAAATCAAACTTGTTAGTGATACTTATTTTATGTTTGTCGATTTTAATAATAATAGGCTCGATAACTTTGGAATATTCAATTAGTCCAGGAGTCGGGTTATGTTGAGAATCTAAAAGCCCATCCATAATAAAAACTCCATCATGAGGATATTCACCGAAGTCTCCACCATAATAATAAACGTCGTAACCATTTTTGTTTACAAGTAGTCCATGATTTGCCCACTCCCAAATAAATCCTCCCTGGAGCTGATCATATTTGTAAAAATAATCCTGATATTGCCTTAAAAGACCAGGGCTATTTCCCATTGCATGACCATATTCACAAAGAATCAATGGTTTCTCAGATTGATTTACAAATTTATCAAGGGTCTGGAACAGCGGGTACATCCTGCTATATAAGTCTGCAGATTCTGCTTCAAGATCTCCTTCATAATGAATGGGGCGCGAAGTGTCTAATTCCCTGATTTTCGCAACCATTGATTTATGGTTACAGCCATAGAAGGCTTCGTTTCCAAGCGACCATAAAAATACACAAGGCTGATTGAAATCCCTCTTTACTAACTGGTATGCTCTATCAACATAGGCTTTTTCCCAGTCTTTATTGTCGGAGGTAAACTTATTTGCCAATTTGAATAAGCGTAATTTTTCTTCATCATATTCAGCGTCGTCATTGCCCCCAACGGGTTTTCTTACTGCTTCAAAAAATCCATGGCATTCTAAATCGGCTTCATCAAGAACCCAAAATCCTATGCGGTTAGCTAATTCATAAAATTTTGGATGATTTGGATAATGCGATGTACGAATTGCATTGATGTTATGTTTTTTCATTATATATAAATCACGCTTGATATATTCTAACGGTACGGCTCTGCCGAGCTGAGGATGATGATCATGTCTATTGACTCCCCTTATTAATATAGATTTACCATTTACCCTTAATGTTCCATTTTTTATTTCTACTTTACGAAACCCCACGTCTTGCTCTAATTTATTAGTAACTTCATTATCAACCAAAACAGATAATTCAAGCTTATAAAGGTTTGGAGATTCCGCAGTCCATTTGAGTGGATTTTGTACTTTGAAGGACATATTAAAATTCGAGCCTTTTAAATCAAAGCACTGATTTATTATTTTCTTTTCATCATGCTTTAGTAAAACACGCAATCTAGAATTAAAGTTATTGAAGTTTATTCTCAGGATAATTTTCAATGTTGAATTCAGATACGTCTCGTCTAAATCGGTAACAATATTGAAGTCCTCAATGAATCCGGTTTTATCGAACCCTAATAAGTAGACATCTCTGAAAATACCACTCAACCACCATTGATCTTGGTCTTCAATATATGAGGAAGAAGACCACTGGTAAACCCTGACCCATAAAACATTCACATCATCCAATAGGATATCACTAGTGACATCAAATTCGGATGCATTTCTGCTACCTTCATTATAGCCAACCAATTTACCGTTAAGAAATATATGAAATGAATTATCAACACCTTCGAAGCGAAGCCTAAATAAAAAAGGTTTCGATTTCCAATCTTCTGGAACAACAAAGCTACGGCGGTAAGTACCAGTAGGGTTTTGTGAAGGAGGATTTGGTGGATCTACCGCAAATGGGAAAACAATATTGGTATAGTGTGGTTTTCCATACCCCTGAAGTTGCCAATGACCCGGAACAGTCAATTTACTAGGAAACTCTGTAATTTCGTCATTAGGCAAAGGTGCCTCCAATGGGGACTGCGAATAATTGAAATCCCAATTTCCATTAAGACGCAATGTTGAGTCACTCGGTAAATAATAAGCTCTTGAATCAAGTCTATTTATCTCGACAATACTTGGGTTTGAAAGTAATGACTCTAGTGTCTCGGCTGTATAATCTGTCATGTCGAGTATATATCTATTACTTCTTAAAAGGATTAAACAATATAAATATCAATTTGGATGCTTGTTAAATCAAGCAATTCGAACACTATTAATCTAAAATCTTTTATATCTCTCTGGAGTGGGAACATATGGAAGCTTTCACGGTACAACTTAGTAATTGCTGGGATAAATCAAGGTTGTACTCAAATTCACAACATCTTCTGAGGTAGGTTCTGTTTATTTTAATTTCGCGGGGTCACCCCATAATTCATATATGATAGTGGTTATTTTTAAATGCCAAGTTTCCTAATTGTAACCTTTTATTGTTATTTACGTAACTATGGTATGAAATGTGGGGGGTTGTTCACTGTTTCACTGTAACGTGGTTCCTTTACTTGCCACAATAGGCATCTTTTCCGTATGAGCCTTTCGTTCGCATTAAAATAAGTGATTGAACGCGGAGATTGAGCGGACTGACGTACTAAATGCAGCCGCTAAGTACGATTTCTTTTCAAACACGTAAGATAAATTAGATGTAGCAAAAACTCCTAGGTTAATTGAATTTTTGGGAATCGAATGAATGATTACATTTTTGATCACCGAAATATACGAATGTATATAAAATCAAGCAGAAGGGACGCCTGGGTTACGATTTTTGCAACTGTACATAAAAGGTAAGTGCTAAAGATTAATAAATTAAAATGAACAAAGAGAAGCCTGATATTGAGCACGTAGAACATAGAAAAGACGAAAAGAATGTTGAAATTGGTATTCAATCGATCCCTTCGTTAGATGTTGATGGGAAACCTGTTGAAGTTTCAGAAGTGGAGCGCCCTAAGTTACTCAGTAGACAATTGATACCACTTTATTGTTGCTGCCTAATTGTTTATTTCTGTTCTACCATGAATGGATTCGATGGTAGTTTAATGGGTAGTATTTATACATTGCCAGACTACCTTGAGTATTACAATTTGGATATGAGTTCAACTGGCACTGGTCTTATTGTCTCTATATATTACATTGGACAAATAGTTGGAGCTTTTTTTTGTTCCTTGATGGACTGGAAGGGAAGGAAGGTCGCAATTCTCACAGGCTGTATTGGTGCTTGTATTGGCGCGGTGATTACTGCAGTTGCAAAAGATACGAAAACGTTAATCGGTGGTAGATTTTTTCTTTCTATGTGTACTACTATTGCCGTTGCCGCTGCTCCAGCTTATTGTGTTGAAATTGCTCCCTCACATCTCAGAGGTACTGTTGCTGGTCTTTACAATACTCTTTGGTATGTGGGGTCCCTTGTAGCTGCATTCACGGCTTATGGCGCAGATTTAAATTATCGTGGTTCTACCAAATCATTCAAACTTCCTCTCTGGTTGCAAATAATTTTTCCTGGTATAGTGGTATTATTTGGCTGGTTTATTCCTGAATCTCCTAGATGGTTGGTTGGAGTTCACAGAGTTGATGAGGCTAGAAAAATTATCGCCAAGTACCACTGTAACGGTGATGAAACTCACCCATTGGTAGATCTTGAAATAGCAGAAATGATTGACTCCTTTAATGATGTGAAACTTTCTGATCCTATTAAGGTCCTTGACATGAGACCTTTAGTCACAAAACGTTCTGATAGATACAGACTCGGATTGGTTATTGCAATGGCATGGTTTGGACAATTCTCAGGAAATAATGTTGCATCTTACTATCTTCCAACAATGCTCAACAAAGTTGGTATGACTTCAGCTTCAACTAATGTACTCATGAATGGTATTTACTCTCTTGTTTGTTGGTTTGCCTCCATATTAGGGTCATTTTCACACGATAAGGTGGGTAGAAGAAAAATGTTCATGTTTTCTACTCTTGGTTCATCGTTGATGTTATCGGGTCTCGCTATATGTACAGCCAGATACAATATCACACCAACAAATGGCGCTTCAACAGGTACACTTGTTTTTATATACCTTTTTGGTGTAATTTTTTCATTTGCATTCACACCTATGCAACCAATTTACCCTTCTGAAGTTTCATCGAATATTTTAAGGTCGCGTAGCATGATTGTTGTGTACCTTACCTCGGGTATCGCATCATTTGTCAACCAGTTTTCAGCTCCCAAAGCTATGGAAAATATAGGATATTGGTATTACGTTTTTTTCGTCTTCTGGGATATATTTGAATTTGCTATTATTTATTTCTTTTTCGTTGAGACTAGACATAAATCTCTTGAAGAGTTAGAAAAAATATTTGAAGCAAAAAATCCAAGAAAAGTTTCCGTTGGAAATTATAATGATGAAGATGAAAAAATAGAGGAGGTAGAAGTAGCAAGACAAAGACATGTTATTGAGCTTACTAATAAATTTGTCAATGAAAGATCTGTCCACCAGGATGTATAAGGTTTCTATAGCGGGCTATAAATTTTATTCTAAATTCAAAATATTCAATTCTTTTCTATTCTATAAAATTGTATGGCACCATTATCTAAATATGGGATATATTGTTTCTGTGTAATTATTATTACTTAATTTAATACCCGATTCGTCAAAATTTGACTGGCTTGTCAATAATGTAATAGGGTTTTGATAATCCATATGTCCACAAAAAGGTTCACTCAAGTCTAAGCCAAGTAATTTCAAGGCTCTATTTGAATATTTCTTAAATTGATCCATGTTCTTATCCAAAAAATAATTCTCTTCCTGCTTTAGATAACTCTTAGTCATGAAATAAAAAGAGGTGATTCTATCATCTAATGTTGAATTTGAACTTGCAGCATGGTAAGTAGATCCGAGCATAAATGCACTATCTCCTTTTTCCAACTCTAAATAGCAAACATTTTCCTTATTAGTATCCGGACACCTACTTGGCCCCCATAAATGGGATCCCGGAATTACTCTCGTGGCTCCATTATATTTTGTGGTATCCGTCAAGGCGACAGATAATCCTAGAAGAGTTTCTGAGCCATATGTATAGGAAGTGCTTTCCTTATGGATATTATGATGGATCATGTCCTCACGATGATACATTTGATCTTTCGCATTAGGCCCTACCTTGTACGTAATTGATGAATTAAGCTGTATATAACTGTTTCCTTCCTTAATTTGATTACCTGTCCAAAAATAATTTGATTCACTCAAAAATTTTGAAGAAAGTTGTACAAATATATCATTGCAAAGTATAATATCTACAGAAGTAGATGATTTTAAAACACTTCTTGTGACCACTGTAGTTTCTTTTGGGAAGGGCGATCCATTCCAAGCATTATCTCTAAAGAAATAAGGATCTAATTCTCCGACAATACTATCACATTGCGCCCTTTCTACCAAAGACTTAACTATACATACTCCGTACTTTTCAAGCTTTTCTATAATTAAAGAAAGATCTGAATTATAGACAGTAAAATCTGTAGTAGTTATTGGTAAGGAAGAGACACAATGTGGGGCTTCATTGGTAATATTTGCAACCTTTACTCCATTTTCCACGGTAGTTACATCGAAAGGCTTTGTAGAATATTGATATAGCATTTTATAGGTTTTGTTGAAATCTAAAATTCACTGTTACTTCATCTAAAATTACCCACGCATTAAACCAGTGACTCTGAGTCGCGCAAGATGAATGCCAGATTAGATAATAATCACTATTAATGGGGTTTCAATGTTTCGAATGATACTCATAACCCTATAGTTCATGAACGTAAGATAAAGTAAGATACAGTTACAATGGAGACTTGAAAATGAGACGATATATTTTGATTTTTGATTTTTTGGTTTGCAAATAATCAAATACACCTATAATTCATATCGAAAGGCCGGGTTTTCTTTATCAGTTAAGTCAGAAAACTCAAGATGTTCGACAATTTTATCATTATTGGATCTGGCGTCCCTCTTCTTATTATCCGCCCAATAAGCATACCATATTAAAATAAGAACCACTAAAGAAACACAACCGTTCACCACAATTGATATTTTAGCACCTGTATACTCAGGTGCCTGCCTGTCTATAAATGTCTGTGGCCCTATTAAATTACCTACACAGTAACCAACTAAGTAAATAGCGTTTGTTGTAACCTTCTTAGTGTGGCCCGCCACATTAGAAGCAATAATAGATAACAAACAAATAAATCCAATAGGTGACAATGTATATAAACAAAAGCCAGCATACTGCACCTTCACATTGGAACTGAATGCCAACATGCACTCTGATATAATTACAATAGCACTTCCAACTGATGCCCAAAATAATCGATAGGGATAAAATAAAACTCCACAAGCCAACAAGGTACATCCAACAACTTCAACGGCACCCGAAGGCATTTGCATCAATAATGCTTCGGCAGGAGAGTAACCCATCCCTGTCAATAAAATGCTACCAAAATTTGTTATACCACCATTTGGTATATTATTTGCAATTGCAAATATAAAGAACAACCATGTTTTAATATCCATAAGTGCTTCAATAAATTGGTGTTTCTTGAAGCGTTTGTTTCCAAACCCTTGCTGATTGGTTCTAATTCTTTCTACAACGAGTCTCTTTTCTTCATCATTTAAAAACCATGCTTTAGTTGGTGTATCAGGGAAATGAATCATAATAATGAATCCTAAAAAAATTGTTAAACATCCAGTTATGATGAAAATAAGCTTCCACGCTTCCAAAGAATACTTTGCTTGATCAGCATGAACATTATATGCAATTGCACCAGCGCCTAATATCATGCCAATTCCATTACAACTAAACCATAAAGCTGTTCTGATAAATTGTTCTTCTTTCTTATACCACTGACTTGTCAAGATGACAAATGCAGGGGTGACCGAACTTTCAAGCATTCCTAATATTGTTCTCAACGCAATGAAACCCGCATATTGTGGAATAGAATGCAAACACAATATAACTCCCCAAATAATAATAAAAACAGATACTGTCTTGACAACAGGGAACCTCTGCAATAACATCGAAGCTGGGAATTCAAAAACCAAATATCCGAGGTAAAATGACGTTCCGGTCCATGAATACATGTCACCGACCATATTCAAATCCTCTCTCAACCCCAATATAGAAGCGAAAGAATTGGATAACTTATCCATAAACTGAAAGCAATATAACAAACACATTATGGGCATCAAGCACATATCTATTTTACGAAGAATCTTCCTATTGGTCTCTTCGTCAATTTCAATCACCTTTTCGTTATCAACATATTTCATTGCTTCGTCCACGTCCGTTATATTGACCACTTTACCTGTATGAGGAGAAACAATTGTTGTTATACCCTGATCTTCAATGTCCATATTGGAATTCACTTCCAATACCTCATTAGAGCAATAATCTTTCTTGCGTTCTGCAACCATAATATATTATAATAAAAAATGGATATGATTCAGTGAGGATTATTGTTCAAAAACAAACAGGTTTTCACTATGGTATTTATATTAATCATTATTCTTATCTAATCTTGTCGGTCTTCATTTTTTGAATAATACATTATCCATCTTAGCAATCCATATCCGATTAACCCACTTAACAATGTTCCCCATCAAGCGCGATTCATATTCATAGGATTTCTATATGGATTTTACCATATTTGAAATTCACATAGTCAGGTGCGGGAATTTAACTTTTCCCCAGAATTCACCGAAATTTTGATTCTTCTGTGAGGGTTATAATTGGAACTACATATGAACATTGCGGAGATGCGTGAGCTCAGACTAAAAATTGTCACAGACCGAGACGGAAGATTGTTCCGAAACCGGAGTCAGAACAACAAATGTCATTCGTCTTTTGACTATTCTCTATGCAACCTTCGAAAAAACACAAAATACTTCTAAAGGTAAACCATTCGAAATTGAAGTATTTAACTTGCCACATGTTGAACTATATAGAAACTATCGTCATACATTGACAATTCTGAAGTAGAATTACAAAACTCTCAAATATGAGAGCTTTCGTCTTGACATATCATCAAGCTAATTGAAGTTATATGCAGTGAGCTAGAAACCCCTCGTATATTACCTGTTATATTTGAGCTTCATATTATCTTTTTCATAAAAAAATCGTCTTTTTAACATGGTACGTGGTATTACCATGAATACAGATAATTATAGGGAAATAAGTGCTAAGAAATAATTAAGCTCTTTTCCCTTGAGGCCAATTATTTTTGATTACACAGAAAAAGATAGGACTAAATGAATCTACTAATTAGTAGCATTCATAGGGGCATTTTGATAATATAAATAAATTTGAAGTAGGATATATAGCCATATATTATACTACTTAACCCCTTATCTAATGTTTCTATTTCAGATGAGTCTAATGTGCATAGTTGCAGGGTTACTACAAGTCTAATCGTATCAAATTATAGTTTGGCGGTTTTTCCTAATACGTCAATCGCGCTAATAGATCGCTGATAAGGAGTTTGACATGCATATACTATATATATTATAAAGTTCAGATCCACAATATATGGTATGTCAAGCTAAGGAAAATGTCATCAAAATTAGAAGCTATCGAGATAGAAGGCAATTATATTGAACATGACAGCATTTATGATTCCAATACAGCTTTGGAAAAACGGTTCAGCTTATGGAGTACAATTGCGTTTCAGTTTTCTTTAATATGTTCAAGCATTGCTATTGGAACGTATCTAAGTACTGTCGTAGGTGTAGGGGGGTCGCCATTTCTAATATATGGTTATATATTAGCAGTAGGGTGTGATTTGGTGATATGTTTCTCCTTGGCCGAATTAGCATCAGCATACCCTCACCCATCTGCTCAAGTTCATTGGACATATTGCTTAGCACCCAAGAGACTAAAAAAAGTGATGAGTTTTTTTGTTGGAATATTATCATGTGCTGGGTGGATCTTTGCTTGCTTTGCTGTTTCTTATACTACTTCAATGTTTATCATTGCGTTGGCTGAGGTTTATAATCCTAATTATATTCCGCAGGACTTTCACTATTATTTGATATATGTATTACTTACAACTCTTGGATGGGCTATTAATGTGTTTGGAATAGCTTTATTACCGATGATCAATTATATCTTAGTATTTGTTATTAACGGTGGTACATTATTCATTGTGATTACTCTCCTCGTTAAGGCAAACCCTAAACGTTCCGTTGAATACGTGTTCCTCAAAGTACAGAATGAGACTGGATGGTCTTCTAACGGTTTAGTGTTTTTCCTTGGATTGCTTCCTAGTATAGCAACGGTCACCTTCTTTGACGGTGCAGCACATATGACAAATGAAATACCTGAACCAGAGAAAAATATCCCATTGGTAATGGTTATTGCTAACTGCTTTTCAGCTATAGCCGCATTCTTAGCTGCTATAGCTTATATGTATTGCATAGTTAATCCTGATCATATGGCGTCACCTATTGGAGGACAACCAATCATACAGTTAATGGATGATGCATTTCATTCAAAAGCTCTAACTACAATCGGCGTCTTAATATTAATTATTACATTTTGGGGTTCATATATTGGTTATGCTTGTTCTGGATCACGGTTGGTCTGGTCCTTTGCTAATGCAGGTGGTCTACCATTTGGAAAATCATATTTTGGAAAATTAAATACTAAGCTTAAAGTTCCAGTTAATTCACTCAATTTTATTACAATAATTACGTTGATTTTGGGAACCATAATATTTGGTTCTTCAACAGCTTTATCTGCTGTATTGGGTTCTTCCATGGTTTGTATTAATTTGTCTTATGTTTTTCCAATTATTTGCATGCTTTGGAAATCAAAATTCTCCTTATCTCCATATGTTAGATTTAAATCTAATGAAGATAATAAGGAATTAAGTGCAAATCTCACTATTGGTAAAAACTTACCTTACTTTTGTTTAGGTAAATTAGGTTTGATCATGAATACTATTGCCGCTTGTTGGACATTCTTTATAATAATTTGGTTAAACTTTCCAATATATGATCCCGTTAAAACGGATAACATGAATTATGCGTGTGTTGTATTAGGGATTACATTTATTATTGCAGCTTTGCTTTGGTTCTTTCATGCACGAAAGACCTTTGATCATGATATCAACTCAACTCATATCTAATTTCATGAATGTTTATTTTCTTTC